>NC_092153.1:78089004-78269004 GCF_045791955.1 Oncorhynchus clarkii lewisi
AGTAGTACATCTCTACAGCAGAGTAGTACATCTCTACAGCAGAGTAGTACATCTCTACAGCAGAGTAGTGCATCTCTACAGCAGAGTAGTACATCACTACAGCAGAGTAGTACATCTCTACAGCAGAGTAGTGCATCTCTACAGCAGAGTAGTACATCTCTACAGCAGAGTAGTACATCTCTACAGCAGAGTACATCACTACAGCAGAGTAGTACATCTGTACAGCAGAGTAGTACATCACTACAGCAGAGTAGTACATCTCTACAGCAGAGTGCATCTCTACAGCAGAGTAGTACATCACTACAACAGAGTGCATCTCTACAGCAGAGTAGTACATCTCTACAGCAGAGTAATACATCTCTACAGCAGAGTAGTACATCTCTACAGCAGAGCAGTACATCTCTACAGCAGAGTAGTACATCTCTACAGCAGAGCAATACATCTCTACAGCAGAGTAGTACATCTCTACAGCAGAGTAGTACATCTCTACAGCAGAGTACATCTCTACAGCATAGTAGTACATCACTAAGCTTATAGCTTACAACATTGTGTTTAGTCTATCTCTGCTCTAGCAATTCTTCTCATTTCACTGTCTTGTGTGTGTGTGTGTGTGTGTGTGTGTGTGTGTGTGTGTGTGTGTGTGTGTGTGTGTGTGTGTGTGTGTGTGTGTGTGTGTGTGTGTGTGTGTGTGCGTGCCACAGCATATGAAGTGATGCCCAGCTCCAGCCTGTCTGTCTGTGTGAAGTGATGCCCAGCTCCAGCCTGTCTGTCTGTGTGAAGTAAGGAGATGTGAGAGAGCCAGTGAGAGGGTCATCATGACAGAGAGCCAGAGTGAGAGGGTCATCATGATAGAGAGCCAGAGTGAGAGGGTCATCCTGATAGAGCCAGAGTGAAAGGGTCATCATGACAGAGAGCCAGAGTGAGAGGGTCATCATGATAGAGCCAGAGTGAGAGGGTCATCATGACAGAGAGCCAGAGTGAGAGGGTCATCATGACAGAGAGCCAGAGTGAGAGGTTCATCATGACAGAGAGTCAGAGTGAGAGGTTCATCATGACAGAGAGCCAGAGTGAGAGGTTCATCATGACAGAGAGCCAGAGTGAGAGGTTCATCATGACAGAGAGCCAGAGTAAGAGGTTCATCATGACAGAGAGCCAGAGTGAGAGGTTCATCATGACAGAGAGCCAGAGTGAGAGGTTCATCATGACAGAGAGCCAGAGTAAGAGGTTCATCACGACAGAGAGCCAGAGTGAGAGGTTCATCGTGACAGAGAGCCAGAGTGATAGGGTCATCACGACAGAGGGCCAGAGTGAGAGGGTCATCACGACAGAGGGCCAGAGTGAGAGGGTCATCACGACAGAGGGCCAGAGTGAGAGGGTCATCATGACAGAGAGCCAGAGTAAGAGGTTCATCATGACAGAGAGTGAGAGTGAGAGGGTCATCATGACAGAGAGCCAGAGTGAGAGGGTCATCATGACAGAGAGCCAGAGTGAGAGGGTCATCATGACAGAGAGCCAGAGTGAGAGGGTCATCATGACAGAGAGCCAGAGTGAGAGGGTCATCATGACAGAGAGCCAGAGTGAGAGGGTCATCATGACAGAGAGCCAGAGTGAGAGGGTCATCCCGACACAGTCACCTCAAACAACCTCTCTGTCTACCTGCAAGAGAAGAAGAGAGACCTTGTCTGTGTCCCAAACAGTACCCTATTCCCAACATAGTGCACTACTTTTGACTAGAGCCCCATGGGGAATAGGGCGCCATTTGGGATTCAGCCTTGAGGAGAAACCTTGTCCCCTCTGTTAAGCCACAGGATGTCTGTTGTCTCCATGCACGGCCTCACTCACAGCTCAGTTGGGAACAGGTTTGTCACCCTCAAATGTGTTTGTGTGCCAATTAAGGGTGTGTATTGTTGGGGTTCGTTTCCTTGTTCCTTGTCAATCATTGGCTCATTGGTGAAATTAGTATTATGACAATATCTTTAATTAAATCGTTCCCTTTATTAATGTAATTGCAGACAGAAGTTGACAACAGGAACATAACGCATGTTTCTGAGTAAGTTCTACAAAATAGAAAAAAGTTGTTTTTATTAAACCCAAGGTCCAGCTCTAGTGATGTCACTGCCTACGTCATTATCTTCTACTCCTGAGACCAAAACCATGCCAACTCAACACTAAAACTCTTGTTTATATAGCTATCTAAAAGCTTAGCAGTAAATGTCCAAGTTGATTTATAGTGGAATGTCTGACTAATCTCTTATCTCTTACACTCCCCTGCAGAGTTCTGTCTTCACAGTCACACATTGCTCAGACTGTTTCTTCATGAGAGGCAGAGAGCCTAGAAAAGTACTGTGAAACAATATTAAACCTCATAATGTATATATATTGTTAATCTGTAGTCTAAGACCCTATAAATGTAAGGAGGGAGGGGTCTTATAACCCCTCCCCTTCTATTAATACAACATGAGCATAATCAATTATTATAATACATCAAACATTTGGTACAGCCCCTATCATGACCCCTAGGTGAACCCCTTTCAGTATCAAACGGGTAACATGTACAGTGCCTTGCAAAAGTATTCATCTCCCTTGGCGTTTTTCCTATTTTGCAATAATAATTCTATAATTTAAATGGATTTTTTTTTAAAACATGAATTCATCCCCTTTTCTATGAAGCCCCTAAATAAGACCTGGTGCAACCAATTACCTTCCAATTACCTTCAGAAGTCCCATAATTAGTTAAATAAAGTCCACCTGTGTGCAATCTAAGTGTCACATGATCTGTCACATGATCTCAGTATATACACCTGTTCTGAAAGGCCCCAGAGTCTGCAACACCTACTAAGCAAGGGGCACCGCCAAGCAAGCGGCACCATGAAGACCAAGGAGCTCTCCAAACCGGTCAGGGACAAAGTTGTGGAGAAGTACAGATCAGGGTTGGGTTATAAAAAAGATCAGAAACTTTGAACATCCCACAGAGCACCATTAAATCCATTTTTATAAAATGGAAAGAATATGGCACCACAACAAACCTGCCAAGAGAGGGCCGCCCACCAAAACTCAGAGACCAGGTAAGGAGGGCATTAATCAGAGAGGCAACAAAGAGACCAAAGATAACCCTGAAGCAGCTGCAAAGCTCCACAGAGGAGATTGGAGTATCTGTCCATAGGACCACTTTAAGCCATATACACTCCACAGACCTGGGCTTTATGGAGGAGTGGCCAGAAAAAAAGCCATTACTTAAAGAAGAAAATAAGCAAACACAAAAGGCATGTGGGAGACTCCTCAAACATATGGAAGACGGTCCTCTGGGCAGATGAGACTAAAATTGAGCTTTTTGGCCATCAAGGAAAATGCTATGTCTGGCGCAAACCTAACACCTCTCGTCACCCTGAGAACACCATTTCATCGGCAGGGACTGGGAAACTGGTCAGAATTGAAGGAATAATGGATTCTGCTAAATACAGGGAAATTCTTGAGGGAAACCTGTTTCAGTCTTCCAGAGATTTGAGACTCGGACGGAGGTTCACCTTCCAGCAGGACAATGGCCCTAAGCATACTGCTAATGCAACACTCAAGTGTTTTAAGGGGAAACATTTAAATGTCTTGGAATGGCCTATTCAAAGCCCAGACCTCAATCCAATTGAGAATCTGTGGTATGACTTAAAGATTGCTGTACATCAGTGGATCCCATCCAACTTGAAGGAGCTGGAGCAGTTTTGCCTTGAAGAATGGGCAAAAATCCCAGTGGCAAAATGTGCAAAGCTTATAGAAACATACCCTAAGAGACTTGCAGCTGTAATTGCTGCAAAACGTGGTTCTACAGAGTATTGACTTTGTGGGGGTGAATAGTTATGCACGCTCTAGTTTTCCATTTTTTTTGTCTTATTTCTTATTTGTTTCACAATACAAAATATTTAGCATCTTCAAAGTGGTAGGCATGATGTGTAAATCAAATGATACAACCCCCCCCAAAAAATCAATTTTAAATCCAGGTTGTAAGACAACAAAATAGGAAAAATGCCAAGGGGGTGAATACTTTCGCAAGCCACTGTAACAAGAGTTAAAGGGTTGTTAATGAACTCAGAGTAATGAGGTGTGTTGGGAAGCAGAGAGCGGGAACAATTCTGAACATGATTCCTGCTTTCATTAGACCACATCCCAGATGGCACCCTATTCCCTTGATAGTGCACTGTGGGGTCTAGTCAAAAATAGTGCGCTATATAAGGTGGACGCACCCAGAGAGAGAGGGGCGTTGCGTTGCGCAGAGCGACGCAGAGGGACCACACATCTGTCATCAGTGTGCCCTTGCCTGTCGGAGGGAAATGAGCTCCATTTCCCCGTATTACTCTTGTCATTGCCCTGCGACGATTGGTCACACACACACACACACAAACTCGGACACACAGCGCTCGGGCGGTCCGACTGTCCTCAACACATCAATATTACGACCAACCTGATGTGTACATGTTGTATTAACCAGATAGTGTTACCACTGTGGTATGTAACTAAATATAACATCCCCGGAGTCATGAGGTGTTCTATCCAACAGCTGTATTACTGACCTTCTACTGTATGTCCTACTCTGTGTGTAATAGTCAATTAGGTAAGGAAAAATAACATTGCATACCGCCCAAACAGATCCACGGATGACCCAATCGACCAATCGCACTGCACAATGCCCTATCCAATCTGGACAAGAGGAATACCTTTGTAAGAACGCTATTAATTGACTACAGCTCAGCCTTCCACATCATAGTACCCTCCAAGCTCATAATTTAGCTCGGGGCCCTGGGTCTGAACCCCACCCTGTGCAACTGGGTCCTGGACTTCCTGACGGGCCGACCCCATTTGGTGAAGGTAGGAAACAACGCCTCCACTACGTTGATCCTCAACACCAAGGATGCAAACTGGTGAGGGCCCAAAAAAGGTGACATTGATTTTGTACTGAAACTTGGAAAAGTAATATACTGTATATAATAAAATATACATATATATTTTTTTGCTTTAAAATGCTAATTTCTAGTGACTTTTAGACTGGATCCCTTCTTGAAATGCAGGTTTTAACTCATTAAACAACACAGAATATGATCTACATGATCAGTCTCTGTGTGTAAATAGTGGTTCATGTAAACCTAACTCACAGATAAAACAACGTAAAGAAAACAATCCAATGTTATTTGTTGCCTAGACTTTACTGCAAATGACACTCAAGTCTTGAGGAAAAACAATACACTAATATTGCAGTTAGCCATGACAGTCTTTATAATAGAACACTTGTGATCACACACATCTAAATATTGCACTTGGGAAAAAAACTTTTTAAAGTAGAAATAGAATGAAACAAACAGGCATTCTATTTTTGCTCTATTATAGTGGCTACAATATTAGACATCGATCAAGTGCACAAGGCTACATGTGTGCAAAAATAACGTTCACTGAGTAAAAAAAAAATTGAATAATCCCCCCCCCTCACTCACACACACGTGTTACTGTCAAGTTTAACACAACTAAAGCAATATCTTTGGGCTACACATCATATTGTACACTTTCTCCCTGTTGACATCTGTTCTACAATGTGCCAGCAGAGCATGATACCCTTTGTTGGCATAATTGATCTGTTTCAGGCAGAGAGTACACCCGGTATACCCCTTTTTATCCACTGTATTGAAAGAGGGATAGAGTGTGGTGTTTCTTTCACCTCTATTTAAGCCAGGCCCAGCTCCAACTACACTCCCTGAATCCACTTGATTTATTAACAAGCAACGACTCATTTTCACCTGAATTCTCTCATTCTGAAAATGAACCACAGAGGGAAAACATTAGTTCATAGATAGTTCATTAGCTAGCTAGCTAACTAGTTAACTACTAACATTTCACACAGATTTCCAGGGTTCAGTGAGCAACTAACGTTTTAGCTTGAGGAACGGGAAGGAACGGCAACGTTACCTCATCTGATTATACTTTTCACCATAAACTCAATTATTTGATCAGCTAAGTTAGCTAATGTTGATAAACATTTATCTTGGCTAGCTAACAGAGAATTAGATCCAGCTAACTTACTGTAGGAAGATACTTAACAATGCTAACAATTCTTGTTCAAACTTCAAACTTTCCAAATGCCAGTTGTTTTTCGGGTTCCAGCTCATGAAGTACCCTTCATCATCTTCTCACCCTCCAGGCTTCCCACCTATCTCTTCGTTGTCGTTCAGGGGACGCGCTAGTGTTGTAACTGCCTTTCCACTCTCCGCTGTCTTACCAGCGCGCGTGCTGATGCCATAACTAGCAAGTTAGTTGTCCCTTTTCTCTTTAGTCGCGTGCTGCAGTCTGTTATGTGAACGACTGGCTGAGCCCAGGCTCGAGCATTGGTATACAGACAGCATTGCTCCAAACGCGCATCACTGGTTCGCTTACAGCCATTAGTGACCCTAACGCGCATATTAGACAAGCCCCCGCCCCATTTAAAAATGGTTTTATCATCGGATCTACACATATCACGTAGTTTACCTATTTTCAATTAAAAATGACAAATTTCGCCGAAATGTGACTAGTTTGCATCCCTGCAATACGGGCGCCCCACAAGGGTGCGTGCACAGTCCCCTCCTGTACTTCCTGTTCACCTATGAAGAAATATGGCTTGGTACCTAAGACCCTCACAAACTTCTACAGATACACAATTGAGAGTATCCTGGGCTGTATTACCGCCTGGTACGACAACTGCACCATCCGCAACCACAGGGCTCTCTAGAGGGGGGTGCGGTCAGCCCAACGCATCACTGAGGGCAGACTGCCTGTCCTCCAGGACATCTACAGCATCAGGTGTCATAGAAAGGTCACGAAGTTCATCAAGGACCTCAGCCACAGCCTGTTCACACCATCATCATCTAGAAGGTGAGGTCAGTACAGGTGCATCAAAGCTGGGACCGGGAGACTGAAAAACAGCTTCTATCTCTAGATTGTTAAATAGTCACTTTGCCTATGGGAGATGGGCGGGGTTTGGACTTTTGAGACCTTTTTATTAGTTCCATTACATCAGGAAAGCTCAATTAAGCACAGAAACAGTATTTGAAAGATGTCAAATAGTAGTTGAACCCCGGAGTGGAGTGATCTGACTGAAAGCTTTAACACACGGGCATGCATGCTGAAAGGACCCTAGTGAAGCCTGTTACATGTTACCCTGTTTCTCATTCTGCTACTGCTCTGTTCTACTCTGTTCCGCCTTCCCTTGGCCTGTTCCCACCTCCTTCCCATCTCCCCTCTACCCTCCACATCCTAAGGCTTCCTCATTCTCATTCACTCCTTCCCTGGGCATATTCCTCTCCTTTTCCTCTGCCTCCGCCCCCTCCTCCTATCCTCCATGGCCTCCTTCTCTCCCCTTCCTATCTATCTGTTTTTACCCTCTCCTCCTCTTCCTCTATCCTTGACGCCCTAGTGCAGCCATTCAGCCAGCCAGGCTTGTGCCCTGATCTCAGCCAAAGCATTTATAATTGATTATTTAAGGTATAATCTCTCTCTCTCTCTCTCTCTCTCTCTCTCTCTCTCTCTCTCTCTCTCTCTCTCTCTCTCTCTCTCTCTCTCTCTCTCTCTCTTTCATATTTCCCAGTTTGTTATTAAAAACACATTTTCGGAGGGCAGGAGCTGCGACAGCCAGGGTGACATGGATTAAATGGATTCCTTAGATCTCTATCACATGCTCTCTCCCTTTCTACCTCACTACCTCTCTCTCTACCTTACCACATCTGCCTTCCATCCCCCTCTTCATAGCCCTGTGTAACCTATCATGTCAGTTATCTATCTCTGTCTCTCTCTCCCTCTCTACTTCACTGCCTTCCACCCCTTTCCCCCTCTTCATAGCCCTGTGTAACCTATCATCTCTGTCTCTGTCTGTCTGTCTGTCTGCCTGTCTGTCTGTCTGCCTGCCTGCCTGCCTGCGTGCGTGCCTGCGTGCGTGTGTGTGTGTGTGTAATTAACAAGACACCAGTGAGAGTCTGTGATTGCGTGTTACAGAGAGAGAGAGAGAGAGAGAGAGAGAGAGAATGAGGGAAGTAGGGTATGTTTGGCAGTTTTGGCAGTCACATAAAGGAGAAAACTAGGACTGGAACAACCCATCCCAGGAGAACAGAAGACACTGTGGAAGTAGGTCTATTAGCCTCAGAAAGATGTTTATCTAAAACTAGGCTAAGAGGCAGGCATGGAACACACACTCAGACACACGGCACTGTTTGGTTTTTAGTATGATTGCTATGGGCAGCGTCGGGTAGGTTACTTTCTAAATATAATCCCTTACAGTTACAAGTTAGTTACCTGTCCAAAATGTTAATCAGTAAAGTAACTTTTGGATTACCCGAACGCAGTAACGTAATCTGATTACTTTCCGTTACTTTTTTTGGGGGGGATTACTACTTTCCCTTTAAGAGGCACTCGAAGAAGACCAAAAGGATCCATGAAACGCACCATCATAGTGGTCTCTGACTTGTCGTCACACTCGCTCAGGTGGAACAAACGTAAACGTGGGCCTTTTTGCAACGCTGAATTAAATGTCATTGAGAAAACAGAAAGGTGTTATAATGTGACGCAAAAAAAAAAAATGGTTACTGAATTTAAAAGTAATACAATGAGTAATCTAGTTTTTCAAAAGTCTCTGTAATCTGATTACAATCATTTTTTTAAATTGCTGGTAAAGTAACTGATTACAGTTACAGACTTTTGTAATCAGATTACATGTAATCTGTTACTCCCCGACCCTGGCCCTGGCTATAGGGGTAATAGTGCCAGAGCACAAGAGTTTATGTGATTCCATTCAACACTTCTAAGGAAAGTAAAATATTACATAACCAATTGAGGTATTTGTTGTAAATTGATAACATTGGGTAGGATGAATCCCTGCAGCGTGTGAGAGATTTACTGGCCTTCTGTCACGACTTCAACCAAAGTTGTTCCCTCTCCTTATTCGGGCGGTATTCGGCGGTCGACGTCACCGGCTTTCTAGCTGCCACCAATCCATGTTTCATTTTTCCTTTTGTCTTGTCTGTTTACACACCTGGTTCCCATCTCATGATTATGTTCCTTATTTAACCCTCTGGTTTCCCTTTCTGTTTTGTCTGTTTTACACACCTGGTTCCCATCTCATGATTATGTTCCTTATTTAACCCTCTGGTTTCCCTTTCTGTTTTGTCTGTTTTACACACCTGGTTCCCATCTCATGATTAAGTTCCTTATTTAACCCTCTGGTTTCCCTTTCTGTTTTGTGCGTGATTGTCTTTCGTGTGTTGGAGTTCGTATCCTGTTTTGTATTTGTTTTATAACGGGATTTTTGTTCCGTTCTCGGATGGAGTAAACACAGTGGTTTTACTCTTACCTGTGTCCTGCGCCTGACTCTTTCGCTATCCTCTAGATAGACTCCGACACCTTCATTACAGCCCAGTATGAGTAACTGACCAGCATTCTTTCCTTTAGCCAGAGCCTCGTTTCCCAGAGCATTCGTAGCGTTAAGATCATCATTAGAACCTGCTTACAATGTATGCTTAGTAACCGCGGTGTTTCTCAGAGCCCTCGCCCTAACGGACGAGCTAAACACCTTTTTTCCCACGTTTTGAACACAACGACGACTCCATATATAGATAGATCGTTTTTGTCTAGCGGGAGAGATTGAAGTTCCCGGGGTGCTGTACTTTGCCCCCCCCCCCCCCCCCCTTGCTGTATACCTACAACTGCGTGGCCTCACACAGCTCCAACTCCATGACAGTAGTAGGCCATTACAGACACATTCGCATCCCTTTGCTACTACAATATCAGCAAAGATGGCTCCGTAGCAGATTGCTAAACTGTATTGTATATGGATAATATGAACGTAGGCTACATTGTTTTTGCCAGGCAAAACTGTAGAAAATGAAAGAAGTGCTTTCTGGTCGCTAATACGGATATGGGCAACTGCCGTTGCACGCCAACATTATTCTATAGATCACCAGCCCAGAGAGGACTGGGAGGATACTGCTTTAGAGCACCAGCCCAGAGAGGACTGGGAGGATACTGCTTTAGAGCCCAGAGAGGACTGGGAGGATACTGCTTTAGAGCACCAGCCCAGAGAGGACTGGGAGGATACTGCTTTAGAGCACCAGCCCAGAGAGGACTGGGAGGATACTGCTTTAGAGCACCAGCCCAGAGAGGACTGGGAGGATACTGCTTTAGAGCACCAGCCCAGAGAGGACTGGGAGGATACTGCTTTAGAGCACCAGCCTAGAGAATACTGGGAGGATACTGCTTTAGAGCACCAGCCCAGAGAGGACTGGGGGGATACTGCTTTAAAGCACCAGCCCAGAGAGGACTGGGAGGATATTGCTTTAGAGCACCAGCCCAGAGAGGACTGGGAGGATACTGCTTTAGAGCACCAGCCCAGAGAGGACTGGGAGGATACTGCTTTAGAGCCCAGAGAGGACTGCGAGGATACTGCTTTAGAGCCCAGAGAGGACTGGGAGGATACTGATTTAGATCACCAGCCCAGAGAGGAATGGGAGGATACTGCTTTAGAGCACCAGCCCAGAGAGGCCTGAGAGGATACTGCTTTAGAGCCCAGAGAGGACTGAGAGGATTCTGCTTTAGATCACCAGCCCAGAGAGGACTGAGAGGATACTGCTTTAGATCCCAGAGAAGACTAAGAGGATACTGCTTTAGATCACCAGCCCAGAGAGGACTGAGAGGATACTGCTTTAGAGCCCAGAGAGGACTGAGAGGAAACTGCTTTAGAGCACCAGCCCAGAGAGGACTGAGAGGATACGGCTTTAGAGCCCAGAGAGGACTGGGAGGATACTGCTTTAGAGCACCAGCCCAGAGAGGACTGAGAGGATACTGCTTTAGATCACCAGCCCAGAGAGGACTGAGAGGATACTGCTTTAGATCCCAGAGAGGACTGAGAGGATACTGCTTTAGATCACCAGCCCAGAGAGGACTGGGAGGATACTGCTTTAGAGCACCAGCCCAGAGAATACTGGGAGGATACTGCTTTAGAGCACCAGCCCAGAGAGGACTGGGGGGATACTGCTTTAAAGCACCAGCCCAGAGAGGACTGGGAGGATACTGCTTTAGAGCACCAGCCCAGAGAGGACTGGGAGGATACTGCTTTAGAGCACCAGCCCAGAGAGGACTGGGAGGATACTGCTTTAGAGCCCAGAGAGGACTGCGAGGATACTGCTTTAGAGCCCAGAGAGGACTGGGAGGATACGGATTTAGATCACCAGCCCAGAGAGGAATGGGAGGATACTGCTTTAGAGCACCAGCCCAGAGAGGACTGAGAGGATACTGCTTTAGATCCCAGAGAGGACTGAGAGGATACTGCTTTAGATCACCAGCCCAGAGAGGACTGGGAGGATACTGCTTTAGAGCACCAGCCCAGAGAGGACTGGGAGGATACTGCTTTAGAGCACCAGCCTAGAGAATACTGGGAGGATACTGCTTTAGAGCACCAGCCCAGAGAGGACTGGGAGGATACTGCTTTAGAGCACCAGCCCAGAGAGGACTGGGAGGATACTGCTTTAGAGCACCAGCCCAGAGAGGACTGGGAGGATACTGCTTTAGAGCCCAGAGAGGACTGCGAGGATACTGCTTTAGAGCCCAGAGAGGACTGGGAGGATACTGATTTAGATCACCAGCCCAGAGAGGAATGGGAGGATACTGCTTTAGAGCACCAGCCCAGAGAGGACTGAGAGGATACTGCTTTAGAGCCCAGAGAAGACTAAGAGGATACTGCTTTAGATCACCAGCCCAGAGAGGACTGAGAGGATACTGCTTTAGAGCCCAGAGAGGACTGAGAGGAAACTGCTTTAGAGCACCAGCCCAGAGAGGACTGAGAGGATACTGCTTTAGAGCCCAGAGAGGACTGGGAGGATACTGCTTTAGAGCACCAGCTCAGAGAGGACTGAGAGGATACTGCTTTAGATCACCAGCCCAGAGAGGACTGAGAGGATACTGCTTTAGATCCCAGAGAGGACTGAGAGGATACTGCTTTAGATCACCAGCCGAGAGAGGACTGAGAGGATACTGCTTTAGAGCCCAGAGAGGACTGAGAGGATACTGCTTTAGAGCACCAGCCCAGAGAGGACTGGGAGGATACTGCTTTAGAGCACCAGCCCAGAGAGGACTGGGAGGATAATGCTTTAGAGCACCAGCCCAGAGAGGACTGGGAGGATACTGCTTTAGAGCACCAGCCCAGAGAGGACTGGGAGGATACTGCTTTAGAGCACCAGCCCAGAGAGGACTGGGAGGCTACTGCTTTAGATCACCAGCCCAGAGAGGACTGGGAGGATACTGCTTTAGAGCACCAGCCCAGAGAGGACTGGGAGGATACTGCTTTAGAGCACCAGCCCAGAGAGGACTGGGAGGCTACTGCTTTAGATCACAAGCCCAGATGACTGGGAGGATACTGCTTTAGAGCACCAGCCCAGAGAGGACTGAGAGGCTACTGCTTTAGATCACCAGCCCAGAGAGGACTAGGAGGATACTGCTTTATAGCACCAGCCCAGAAGGGACTGGGAGGCTACTGCTTTAGAGCACCAGCCCAGAGAGGACTGGGAGGATACTGCTTTAGAGCACCAGCCCAGAGAGGACTGGGAGGATACTGCTTTAGAGCACCAGCCCAGAGAGGACTGGGACGATACTGCTTTAGAGCACCAGCCCAGAGAGGACTGGGACGATACTGCTTTAGAGCACCAGCCCAGAGAGGACTGGGAGGGAGTTGTGAAATGGATCAAACGGTTTAATAACAGTGAGCATGGAAATTATGTACCTGTGTTCCTGGCAGGGGGTGGAAGCAATACATGCTCCTTACAAGAACTGAGAAGCTGAATCATAGTCACCCCCTCATTATTCTAGGCATGCCTGGAAATTCAGCTAGTGGGAAGCCTGGACTCTTGAGTTTAGAAATGCATATTAGTGCAAATTTATTTATTTATCTATTAAGTTTATTTGAACAGGGACTATGTTCAGCAAAAATATATGTCTCGGTATACTTGAGAAAATATGTGTTGTACCAGATTTAGCTAACATCTAATTTCCTTCTGCAGACATATATACTAGATGTACATACTGCTGTAACTACTAGGTCATACACTTTGGTCTGTGCAGAGTGCACATCAGTTTACCTTAATACTATGCTTTACATGACCTTACCTTGCCTTACATTACTGTGTCTCTCGCTGCCCTTAACCTTATTCACTATGTAGATCTACATCCTCTCTCCTCCTCTCTCCTCCGTCACAAACCCCTTGAGGAGAAAGGGAGGGACTTTGGACCTTCTTCTACAATAAGGTTGAGAAGGATGCAAGGAAGTGGGATGCAAGGCAGTGGGATGCAAGGCAGTGGGATGCAAGGCAGTGGGATGCAAGGAAGTGGGATGCAAGGAAGTGGGATGCAAGGAAGTGGGATGCAAGGAATCGCGGAAAGACGAATTAAGCCTATAGTCTTCCTCACCCATATTCACGGTTTTCCAACCAAGTTTGTTGCCACAACATTTTCTTGTTAAATAACCTTATATACATGTGCATTAATACAAATACACTGCTCAAAAAAATAAAGGGAACACTAAAATAACACATCCTAGATCTGAATGAATGAAATATTCTTATTAAATACTTTTTTCTTTACATAGTTGAATGTGCTGACAACAAAATCACACAAAAATGATCAATGCAAATCAAATTGATCAACCCATTTGGAGTCATACTCAATATTAAAGTGGAAAACCACACTACAGGCTGATCCAACTTTGATGTAATGTCCTTAAAACAAGTCAAAATGAGGCTTAGTAGTGTGTGTGGCCTCCACGTGCCTGTATGACCTCCCTACAACGCCTGGGCATGCTCCTGATGAGGTGGTGGATGGTCTCCTGGGGGATCTCCTCCCAGACCTGGACTAAAGCATCCGCCAACTCCTGGACAGTCTGTGGTGCAACGTGGCGTTGGTGGATGGAGCGAGACATGATGTCCCAGATGTGCTCAATTGGATTCAGGTCTGGGGAATGGGCGGGCCAGTCCATAGCATCAATGCCTTCCTCTTGCAGGAACTGCTGACACACTCCAGCCACATGAGTTCTAGCATTGTCTTGCATTAGGAGGAACCCAGGGCCAACCACACCAGCATATGGTCTCACAAGGGGTCTGAGGATCTTATCTCGGTACCTAATGGCAGTCAGGCTACCTCTAGCGAGCGCATAGAGGGCTGTGTTCGGCCCCCCAAAGAAATCCCACCCCACACCATGACTGACCCACCGTCAAACCGGTCATGCTGGAGGATGTTGCAGGCAGCAGAACGTTCTCCACGGCGTCTCCAGACTCTGTCACGTCTGTCACGTGCTCAGTGTGAACCTGCTTTCATCTGTGAAGAGCACAAGGCGCCAGTGGCGAATTTGCCAATCCTGGTGTTCTCTGGCAAATGCCAAACGTCCTGCACGGTGTTGGGCTGACCATTTGAGCAGACACATGCACATTTGTGGCCTGCTGGAGGTCATTTTGCAGGGCTCTGGCAGTGCTCCTCCTGCTCCTCCTTGCACAAAGGCGGAGGTAGCGTTCCTGCTGATGGGTTGTTGCCCTCCTACGGCTTCCTCCACGTCTCCTGATGTACTGGCCTGTCTCCTGGTAGCGCCTCCATGCTCTGGACACTACGCTGACAGACACAGCAAACCTTCTTGCCACAGCTCGCATTGATGTGCCATCCTGGATGAGCTGCACTACCTGAGCCACTTGTGTGGGTTGTAGACTCTGTCTCATGCTACCACTAGAGTGAAAGCACCGCCAGCATTCAAAAGTGACCAAAACATCAGCCAGGAAGCATAGGAACTGAAAAGTGGTCTGTGGTCACCACCTGCAAGAACCACTCCTTTATTGGGGGTGTCTTGCTAATTGCCTATAATTTCCACCTGTTGTCTATTCCATTTGCACAACAGCATGTGAAATGTATTGTCAATCAGTGTTGCTTCCTAAGTGGACAGTTTGATTTCACAGAAGTGTGATTGACTTGGAGTTACATTGTGTTGTTTAAGTGTTCCCTTTATTTTTTTGTATAATACATTATGTCCAAGTCTATAGGTGGATGAGTTTTCAACGTTTAATGTCTCTCTGCCTCTGTAATTAAATACAAGGTCATGAAATTAAATCAGTGCTGTGTTTCTGTCATCTTTTATTCAGTTTATCTCCAGCGGGCACTATTTCACCAGCGCTCAGCCTCTGATTAATATTAATTGGTGCTAATTTCTCTTTCCTGCTGTTCTTCATTAACAGGTAAAGGGGTAAAAAGCCCCCGGAAAATGCCTCGTAGTGGGGGAGGGAGAGAGGACAGAGGAAGGGAAGGATGGAGGGAGGAGAGATTAAAAGGGGTAAGACTAGAGAGAGAGAGGCGGGAGGGGGGGGGGGAGAGGGGGGGGGGGGAGAGACGGGAGGGAGAGAGAGAGACGGGGGAGAGAGAGGGGGGGGAGACGGGAGGGGAGAGAGGAGAGCGAGATTGGAGGGGGAGAGAGGATAGGGGAAGGATGGAGGGAGGAGAGATTAAAAGGGGTAGGACTAGAGAGAGAGAGACGGGAGGGGGAGAGAGAGAGAGAGAGAGAGAGAGAGAGAGAGACGGGAGGGGGGAGAAGAGACGGGAGGGGAGAGAGGAGAGAGAGACGGGGGGGGGAGAGAGAGGAGAGAGAGACGGGAGGGGAGAGAGGAGAGAGAGACGCGAGGGGGGAGAGAGAGAGGAGAGAAAGAGAGCGAGACGGGGGGAGAAGGGGGGAGAGAGAGGAGAGAGAGATGGGAGGGAGGCGAGAGAGAGAGGAGAGAGAGACGGGAGGGGAGAGAGGAGAGAGAGAGACGGGGGGGAGAGAGAGAGAGAAAAAGAAGAGAGATCAACTGACGAGCCTGCACAGAATAATGTAAATAGTAGTTGGACATTGCTTATTGGCTATTGCTACTTTAACGTCCACTAAATGCCGAAGCCTTGAGAGTGATAGGTCCCACCAGGAACTGCTGTCTGCCTATCTGATTGGAGGACACATAAAGGTGACCAAAAGAACACCTGAAGATGGACATTAACACAAGAACACATTGATCAATCAATCAATCAATAAAGCACTTTTTAAATCAGCAGCCCTTTTGTCACAAAGGCTGTGTTTACACAGGCAGCTTAATTCTGACATTTTTTCCACTAATTGGTCTTTTGACCAATCACATCAGATCTTTTTCAGAGGTGATCTGATTGGTCAAAAGACCAATATTAGTGAATACAATATCAGAAATAGGCTGCCTGTATAAACGCAGTCAAAGTGCTTTACAGTAACCTGGCCTTGACCCTACAGAGCTAGCAATTAAGACGCTCATACATTAGAGATATTTGAGAGAGAGGCCAAAGCATCTATGCCTGAATTATGTGTAACACTATAGCCACTTGGCATCACCCAGGTGAATGCAACACATTGGTAGTGAATGATGAGGGTTCCCTCTATACAATGTCAAATGTTTTGTAAGGCACTTGGGCGATTTTCATGAAACCTGTTTTAAACATGTCTGTAGCGAATTCAGTTAGAAAAATCAAAAGTTTATGAGTTTATGGCAAAGTGTCTAATTAAATATTGAAATAATTTTGTTAAAATAATTACATTTTCACCTGAAATGTCATGCATTTTCACACCAAAATTCTCATTACCAAAATTAAATTCTCAGAAATGTGTCCGGATTAAATTCTCAGGTCATTCTATACAACTAGAGGAGTAGTCCTTAGAAGAGCTAACGTTAAGCGAAGGTATTTCCTTCTATGCTTTCAGAAAGAGGTTCTTATTCTCAAAAACACCCGTTACCCCACTTGGCCTTCTCATTACCGAAACGGCAAAAAAAAAATCTAATTGGGAAAAAGTCAGCGAACCACACGAACCACACGACTTCCACCGAAGGTGGTTCCTCTCCCTGTTCGGGCAGTGCTCGATTGTTTATTTGGGATTGTACCTGACCCTATAGGTTCAGGTACAATCCACAAATAAACACCTACGACAAAAGAGAACACAGTTACTCACGGAAGGAGGAAAAAACAATGCTCCTTAAACCTATACACAATCGGTACAACCTCAATGAGCAACATGAAACGAATAATCCCGCACAAACCTAAGCTGGCAACAGGGGTAATTATACACACAGAAATGAAAACAAATGAAAACCAGGTGTGAAAGACAAACGGAAAAGGAAAAATGGACCGGTGATGACTAGTAGGCCGGTGATGACTAGTAGGCCGGTGATGACTAGTAGGCCGGGGATGACTAGTAGGCCGGTGATGACTAGTAGGCCGGTGATGACTAGTAGGCCGGTGATGGCTAGTAGGCCGGTGATGACTAGTAGGCCGGTGATGACTAGTAGGCCGGTGATGGCTAGTAGGCCGGTGATGACTAGTAGGCCGGTGATGACTAGTAGGCCGGTGATGACTAGTAGGCCGGTGATGACTGGTAGGCCGGTGATGACTGGTAGGCCGGTGATGACTGGTAGGCCGGTGATGACTGGTAGGCCGGTGATGACTGGTAGGCCGGTGATGACTAGTAGGCCGGTGATGACTAGTAGGCCGGTGATGACTAGTAGGCCGGTGATGACTAGTAGGCCGGTGATGGCTAGTAGGCCGGTGATGACTAGTAGGCCGGTGATGGCTAGTAGGCCGGTGATGACTAGTAGGCCGGTGATGACTAGTAGGCCGGTGATGACTAGTAGGCCGGTGATGACTAGTAGGCCGGTGATGACTAGTAGGCCGGTGATGGCTAGTAGGCCGGTGATGACTAGTAGGCCGGTGATGACTAGTAGGCCGGTGATGACTAGTAGGCCGGTGATGACTAGTAGGCCGGTGATGACTAGTAGGCCGGTGATGGCTAGTAGGCCGGTGATGGCTAGTAGGCCGTTGATGGCTAGTAGGCCGGTGATGGCTAGTAGGCCGGTGATTACTAGTAGACCGGTGATGACTAGTAGGCCGGTGATGACTAGTAGGCCGGTGATGGCTAGTAGGCCGGTGATGGCTAGTAGACCGGTGATGACTAGTAGGCCGGTGATGACTAGTAGGCCGGTGATGACTAGTAGGCCGGTGATGACTAGTAGGCCGGTGATGACTAGTAGGCCGGTGATGACTAGTAGGCCGGTGATGGCTAGTAGGCCGGTGATGACTAGTAGACCGGTGATGACTAGTAGGCCGGTGATGACTAGTAGGCCGGTGATGGCTAGTAGGCCGGTGATGACTAGTAGACCGGTGATGACTAGTAGGCCGGTGATGACTAGTAGGCCGGTGATGGCTAGTAGGCCGGTGAAGGCTAGTAGGCCGGTGATGGCCAGTAGGCCGGCGACGCCGACCGCCGAACATCCCCCGAACAAGGAGAGGAACCACCTTCGGTGGAAGTTGTGACAACCATTACCTTATCAACATGGAGACATGAATGGGCTTTAATGATGTGGTCAATCGTTTGTTGAATCATAATAGCAGTCTCCTATTATTTGCAGATTGAGCTAAGGGCCTCATAATCGAAATACACATTTCTCATTACCACATCATATTAACGATCAGTTTCAGTAATGAGAATCTTAATTTCGTTAATTATAATTCTAATCTATAGTCAATGGGTGTGCTGCGCTGGTAATTGTATTTATTTATTAGGACCACTTCTTAACCTTATTGAATTTGTTTGTGTAAAACAACAGTTGTTTGATTCTAGTAGGGTTTGTCAATAAAAATGGTGTGTATAAACCCAATGTAATTTACTTTAAGCCACAATCGGCAGTTTGTGTTTCAGCAAAAAGCAAACCCACCACTTAAAGGAAGATATGTGTAATATCTCACATATTAAGATACTTTACATTGTGTTATGCTGTTTGTCCAGAAATACTGTACATACCTTACAACCACAAATATCCACATCCTAAGACACCAATATTACCTGTAAAAACCTTGGATAAAACAGGATTAAAAAGTTTGCTAACGTTTAAGTCCACTTAGACTTTTGGAAATACATGCACGTGCTTGTCATTACCGTAACGCACCATATTAGGAAATATTAGGAGAAATAAAACTGAAACCACCGCAATTTTGGCTTAATCTAAAAGCGGGACTTAATTTCTGTACCCAAATATAAATAAATATATGTACAGTCATGTATAATACCACCATACAACAATATTACAATGTACAGTCGTGTATAATACCACCATACAACAATATTACAATGTACAGTCGTGGCCAAAAGTTTTGAGAATGACACAAATATTAATTTCCACAAAGTTTGCTGCTTCAGTGTCTTTAGATATTTTTGTCAGATGTTACTATGGAATACTGAAGTATAATTACAGGCATTTCATAAGTGTCAAAGGCTTTTATTGACAATTACATGAAGTTGATGCAAAGAGTCAATATTTGCAGTGTTGACCCTTCTTTTTCAAGACCTCTGCAATCCGCCCTGGCATGCTATCAATTAACTTCTGGGCCACATCCTGACTGATGGCAGCCCATTCTTGCATAATGAATGCTTGGAGTTTGTCAGAGTTTGTGGGTTTTTGTTTGTCCACCCGCCTCTTGAGGATTGACCACAAGTTCTCAATAGGATTAAGGTCTGGGGAGTTTCCTGGCCATGGACCCACAATATCGATGTTTTGTTCCCCGAGCCACTTAGTTATCACTTTTGCTTTATGGCAGGGTGCTCCATCATGCTGGAAAAGGTATTGTTCGTCACCAAAACTGTTCCTGGATGGTTGGGAGAAGTTGCTCTCGGAGGATGTGTTGGTACCATTCTTTATTCATGGCTGTGTTCTTAGGCAAAATTGTGAGTGAGCCCACTCCCTTGGCTGAGAAGCAACCCCACACATGAATGGTCTCAGGATGCTTTACTGTTGGCATGACACAGGACTGATGGTAGTGCTCACCTTGTCTTCTCCGGACAAGCTTTTTTCCGGATGCCCCAAACATTCGGAAAGGGGATTCACCAGAGAAAATGACTTCACCACAGTCCTCAGCAGTCCAATCCCTGTACCTTTTGCAGAATATCAGTCTGTCCCTGATGTTTTTCCTAGAGAGAAGTGGCTTCTTTGCTGCCCATCTTGACACCAGGCCATCCTCCAAAAGTCTTTGCCTCACTGTGCGTGCAGATGCACTCACACCTGCCTGCTGCCATTCCTGAGCAAGCTCTGTACTGGTGATGCCCCAATCCCGCAGCTGAATCAACTTTAGGAGACGGTCCTGGCGCTTGCTGGACTTTCTTGGGTGCCCCGAAGCCTTCTTCACAACAATTGAACCGCTCTCTTTGAAGTTCTTGATGATCCGATAAATGGTTGATTTAGGTGCAATATTACTGGCAGCAATATCCTTGCCTGTGAATACCTTTTTGTGCAAAGCAATGAAGACGGCACGTGTTTCCTTGCAGGTAACCATGGATGACAGAGGAAGAACAATGATTCCAACCACCACCTTCCTTTTGAAGCTTCCAGTCTGTTATTCAAACTCAATCAGCATGACAGAGTGATCTCCAGCCTTGTCCTCGTCAACATTCACACCTGTGTTAACGAGAGAGTCACTGACATGATGTCAGCTGGTCCTTTTGTGGCAGGGCTGAAATGCAGTGGAAATGTTTTTGGGGGATTCAGTTCATTTGCATGGCAAAGACGGACTTTGCAAATAATTGCAATTCATCTGATCACTCTTCATAACATTCTGGAGTATATGCAAATTGCCATCATACAAACTGAAGCAGCAAACTTTGTGAAAATTAATATTTGTGTTATTCTCAACTTTTGGCCACGACTGTACGTACACTGAACAAAAACATAAACGCAACATGTAAAGTGTTGGTCCCATGTTTCATGATCTGAAATAAAAGATATCAGAAATGTTCCATACAAAAAAAGCTTATTTCTCTCAAACTCTGTGCACACATTTGTTTACATCCCTGTTAGTGAGCATTTCTCCTTTGCCAAGATAATCCATAACATGCCACCAATGTCGTTTTAGAGAATTTGACAAAGACAGTCAGATGAAAGGCGACATTTATACTGAGGGACATTTAAATACATTACCACAATCATGACTAGGTCGGGAGGCGGAAATAAAAGCACAGGTTTTGTTGCCGGCAATGCCTTTCAGGTATGAAGAAAAGGCAGCAAAGACTCACCGGCTTGGTTTGAAAGGGGTACTACACACACACACACACACACACACACACACACACACACACACACACACACACACACACACACATACACACATACATACACACACACATACACACATACACACACACACACACACATACACACACACACACACACACACACATACACATTCACACACACACACTGGCCTTGTGGTTATTGTACAGTGGGGCAAAAAAGTATTTAGTCAGCCACCAATTGTGCAAGTTCTCCTACTTAAAAAGATGAGAGAGGCCTGTAATTTTCATCATAGGTACACTTCAACTATGACAGACAAAATTAGGGAAAGAAATGCAGAAAATCACATCGTAGGATTTTTAATGAATTTATTTGCAAATGATGGTGGAAAATAAGTATTTGGTCACCTACAAACAAGCAAGATTTCTGGCTCTCACAGACCTCTAACTTCTTCTTTAAGAGGCTCCTCTGTCCTCCACTCGTTACCTGTATTAATGGCACCTGTGTGAACAAGTTAGCAGTATAAAAGACACCTGTCCACAACCTCAAACAGTCACACTCCAAACTCCACAATGGCCAAGACCAAAGAGCTGTCAAAGGACACCAGAAACAAAATTGTACCATGCTGGGAAGACTGAATCTGCAATAGGTAAGCAGCTTGGTGTACCTATGATGAAAATTACAGGCCTCTCTCATATTTTTAAGTGGGAGAACTTGCACAATTGGTGGCTGACTAAATACTTTTTTGCCCCACTGTATTTGTAGCTGTAGCTAGCTGACCATGCTGTCTCTGTTGAAAACATTTCATAATCACTTGTGTGTGTGTTATTTATACTGAACAAAATACATGTCTTTAAAGCACTCCTTGCTGTCCCCAGTCCACCTGACCGTGCTGCTGCTCCAGTTTCAACTGTTCTGCCTTATTATTATTCGACCATGCTGGTCATTTATGAACATTTGAACATCTTGACCATGTTCTGTTATAATCTCCACCCGGCACAGCCAGAAGAGGACTGGCCACCCCACATAGCCTGGTTCCTTGCTAGGTTTCTTCCTAGGTTTTGGCCTTTCTAGGGAGTTTTTCCTAGCCACCGTGCTTCCACACCTGCATTGCTTGCTGTTTGGGGTTTTAGGCTGGGTTTCTGTACAGCACTTTGAGATATCAGCTGATGTACGAAGGGCTATATAAATAAATTTGATTTGATTTCTGTGAAGCTTTGTGATTGACAAGGAGAAGTTTGATGTCAGACAACAATAGAATGTTCAAACTGCTCCTTGTCAATCACAAAGCTTCACAGAAACGCTTAAAAGGCATTTATCCTCTCTTTTTTACATGTGTGTAGTTCTGTCCTTGAGCTGTTCTAGTCTACTGATGCAGAACTGCTTCAGCATTCAGCCTGGGGGAACCTACATCTCATAGTTTTATCTTGATTTAGACAGATAAATATATACAGGCCCTTATATTAAGTGAATACATGGGTTAATATGCATACTTTTCTAACTTAAAAACATCACATCGCCTCTCGGGTGGTGCAGTGGTTAAGGGTGCTGTACTGCAGCGCCAGCTGTGCCATCAGAGACCCTGGGTTCGCGCCCAGGCTCTGTCGTAACCGGCCGCGACCGGGAGGTCCGTTGGGCGACACACAATTGGCCTAGTGTCGTCCGGGTACTTGGTCGGTAGGGATGTCCTTGTCTCATCGCACACCAGTGACTCCTGTGGCGGGCCGGGCGCAGTGCGCACTAACCAAGCTTGCCCGGTGCACAGTGTTTCCTCTGACACATTGGTGCGGCTGGCTTCCGGGTTGGATGCGCGCTGTGTTAAGAAGCAGTGCGGCTAGGTTGGGTTGTGTATCGGAGGACGCATGACTTTCAACCTTCGTCTCTCCCGAGCCCATACGGGAGTTGTAGCGATGAGACAAGATAGTAGCTACTACAACAATTGGATACTACGAAATTGGGTAAAATAAAAAACATCACATCGCTCGGAGTCTGTCTGTCTTCAGCCAAAATAACTGCTGGGGAGTTTGAAAGGAGAGAAAGCGAGTGTGATGGTGTGATCACATCCAACGTGGATTTTTTTTTTTAATCATCCAGGTCAGATTTGTTATGCTAACAATGCTTTTATATCGAATGAGGACATTTGCTCTGTTTCAAAATAAAACGTTTATGTTATGCGACAGCGGTTCCACACGTTCTGTGACACACAAGTTGAGGGAAAAATATTATTTATATTTTATTCTGTTATAATTCATTGTATTAATTCTTAATTTAAAATATGTTTGTTGGCTGTGATCAGGGAAGGGGAATGTAAGTGTGTCTTGTCTGTTTAATGAACAAAGTCAGTGTGCAAGTGGTTATAGAGGAGAGATGGATGGACCACACAGACATCCAAGGACATATAAATCAGGACGAGACCACTTCACCAAAATGCTGCTGCTTTAAGTGGGACGAGAAATGGACACTTATATATAGACCTAAACCTTACTGGCCTCGTGTGTCATCATGCAACAGGGACCACTTCACCAAAATGCTGCTGCTTTAAGTGGGACATGAAATGGACATTTATATATAGACCTAAACCTTACTGGCCTCCTGTATCATCATGCAACAGGGACCACTTCACCAAAATGCTGCTGCTTTAAGTGGGACATGAAATGGACATTTATATATAGACCTAAACCTTACTGGCCTCCTGTATCATCATGCAACAGGGAGGACTGATGCTAAAGGGAAAGTACAACCACTATCATATAGAAGTATACACAGTTTGAAAGGGCAAAACATACAAAAAAGATAGCAGATACAAAATGGTAAATTAAAAAACAAACAATATGTTTATTTTTCTTCAGTTCAGTTGCTTTAATTTTCAAGGTGATTAAATCGATTTACACTGAAAACCACACATCTATACGTGTGTGTGTGTGTGTGTGTGTGTGTGTGTGTGTGTGTGTGTGTGTGTGTGTGTGTGTGTGTGCGCACACATTTGCATAAGCATGCAGAACTTTTACTGCTTCTATGAGCCCCAGTGGATCCGGAATAGGTTAGGCAGCAAAGGATGACTCTTTCCACAACATTAGGCCAATGTCCCAAATCACATCACATTCACTACACTAGTGCACTACTTTTGACCAGGGTTTTGGTCAAAAGTAGTGAACTATGTAGGGAATAGGGTGCATTTGAGACACATAGGTGCTCTCTGCTGAACTGTTGAACTGCTGAATACCTTACATTCCACGTTAGCACAACCAAACACAGACATCATATCAGCACATTACTACTGGGACCCATACATCAGACTAAAGATTACATTATAGTACCTGGCAGTACACTTTAAGGGCCATAGGGAGAAGTGTGTGTTTCAGACTGTGGGATTTTACCTCAGCAGAGGGACAATAAAAGGCAGGGATAGAAGAGGAGAAAGCGAGGAGAAGGAGAAAAGAGGGAGAGGGAGGAAGAGGAGAAGGTAAGGAGAGAAGAGGAAGAAGAGAGGAAGAGGGAAGAAGAGGAGGAGAGGGAGGAAGAGGAGAGGGAGGGAGAGGAGAAGAGGGAGGAAGGAGAGGGAGGGAGAGGAGAAGAGGGAGGAAGAAGAGGAGAGGGAGGAAGAGGAGAGGGAGGAAGAGGAGAGCCTTGTAGCAGACACAGGAACTCATGTTAGGTCACTTGATGTGGGCTGATACTTTTGGCAGTTGATTAAACAAGTTAGTGGTACAGCTCTTAGATGAAAGATACACCTGCATGGCTGGCATTTCACATCAATCATATCATTTCATTTGAATGTATTTTTATTCATAGTAGGGGAAGCACTCAACAGAGCACTGACAGTAAAATCAAGCCAAATCAAGATAATTGGTTGCCTTCATTCAAGCGGAATAGCGAACTGCAGATCTCTTCACTACAGCAATGACACCAATCTCAAAGTCAACAAGTACTTTGAAACGTGTCACGACCCCATTCATCACATCCCTTTTCACACCACTTTACTGTTTCACTATAAGCCTCAGAAGAAGACAGTTACTTTATGCAGATGGCTTCATTCAACTGAGGTGTTTCTGCAACATCTATAGACACGGGTCAAATGAAGGATTCATATGAGCCACACCAATCCACTCCGACTGTGTAAAGAGGATATTGTAAAGTGCAGCGCACCAACGATGAGCTACTTGGCAGTGAAAAGGTATTTGCCCCCTTTCTGATTTTCTCTAGTTTTGAATATTTTTGATATTGAATGTTGTCAGATCTTAATATTAGAAAAAGGGATCCTGAGTTTTCAAATAACCCTCAAAAAATTGATAGGTATAATGGGACCAATATCATCCAAAAAAGTTCAGTCAAGTTTGCCAAAAAAAAGCACCGGGAAGCACCTGGATGATCATCAAGAATCTTGGGCAGATGATTCAACAGTATAACTTTTTGGATGACATAGGTCCCATTATATCATCGAACACCGAACACCAAACACTGCCTTCCACAGTAAGAACCTCGTACCAACGTTCAAGCATGGTGGTGGTCGTGTGATGGTTTTGGGGAGGCTTTGCTACCTCAACACCTGGACAACATGCCTGAATAGAAGGAACCATGAATTCTGCTCTGTATCTGTAACGGTTGTAGTTGGTGGAAGAAGGAGAGGACCAAGGTGCAGCGTGGTACGTGTTCATCATCTTTTACTTACACTGAACACAAAGAACAAAACGGAACAAACGAAACAGTCCTGGTCTGGTACAGAGACAGAGACAGAAAACAACTACCCACAACTAAAGGGCGAAAACAGGCTGCCTAAGTATGGTTCTCAATCAGAGACAACGATTGACAGCTGCCTCTGATTGGGAACCATACCAGGCCAAACACATAGAAATACAAACATAGAATGCCCACCCCAACTCACGCCCTGACCAACCTAAAACAGAGACATAAAAAAATGAACTAAGGTCAGTGCGTGACAGTATCAGAGAATTCCAAAGGAGAATGTCAGGCCAAACGTCTGTGATCTGAAGCTGAAGTGCAGCTAGGCCATGCAGCAAGATAACGATCCAATCAAATCAAATTATGTCACATGCACCGAATACAGCAGGTGAACAAACCTTACCGTGAAATGCTTACTTACAAGGCCTGAACCAACAATGCAGTTCAAGAAAGAGTTAAGAAAATATTTACAAAATTACTAAAGTGAAAAATAATAAAAAAGTAAGACAATAAAATAACAATAACGAGGCTATATACAGGGGGTACCGGTAACGGGTCAATGTGCAAGGGGTACATAATCAAGTCTACATGAAAATGGTTAAAAAGCAACAACAAGTTTTGGAATGGCCTAGTCAAACCTAATCCCAATTGAAATGTTGTGTTAGGACTTAAAACGAGCAGTTCAGGCATAAAAACCCACAAATGTCGCTGTGTTAAAGCAGTTCTGCATGGAAGAGTGGGCCAAAATTCCTCCACAGCGATATGAGAGACTTATCAACAACTACAGGAAGTGTTTGGTTGGGGTCATTTCAGCTAAAGGTGGCACAACCAGTTACTGAGTGTAAGGGGGGCGATACCTTTTTCACACAGGGGCATTGGGTGTTGCATAACTTTGTTCATGAAATAAATGAAATACGTTATGTAATTGTTGTGTTATTTGTTCACTCAGGTTCCCTTTATCTAATATTAGGTTGAAGATCTGGTAATATTCAGTATCAAAAATATGTAAAAGTAGAGAAAATTAGAAAGGTAGGGAAATACCTTTTCACAGCACTGTATATAGAAGATGGTTTAAAGTGCACCAACACTGAGGTAAAAAGGATGTTTTAAAGTGCAGCTCCACCACAGGACCTTCTGAGGATCAGGTAAATCCATTACAGCTTAAAGGTCACAGAATACACAGGGTTCAGAGCTGTCAGTCTGGTGCTCTCTGCTAGACTACAGACTACAGGTATCCTGGAGGTAGAGTCTGGTGCTCTCTGCTAGACTACAGACTACAGGTATCCTGGAGGTATAGTCTGGTGCTCTATGCTAGACTACAGAGACTACAGGTATCCTGGAGGTAGAGTCTGGTGCTCTCTGCTAGACTACAGAGACTACAGGTATCCTGGAGGTAGAGTCTGGTGCCATCGTTACTACAATACGCTAACTGAATGAAAACGTGAGGGCTACGAAAGCGGAGAAGTTGAAACATGCAACAGTTGTTGCTCTCACAGGAGAACATCGGACTTTGGTGAGTAACCACAACTACAGCGCACTACATCAATGAAAATTGGAAACTGCATTCACTCTCTCTCTCTCTGACCGTAATGAAAACAGAAGAAAGACACTGCTGAAACGTGCGCTGAGCCTTTCATGGATGTAGCAAAGCAGTGCGACATTTAACAGGGGCGGCAGCGTAGCCTAGTGGTTAGAGCGTTGGACTAGTAACCGGAAGGTTGCGAGTTCAAACCCCCGAGCTGACAAGGTACAAATCTGTCGTTCTGCCCCTGAACAGGCAGTTAACCCACTGTTCCCAGGCCGTCATTGAAAATAAGAATTTGTTCTTAACTGACTTGCCTGGTTAAATAAAGGTAAAAATAAAAAAAAAAATAAAAAACAGAACGTTACAACACTCGGCACTAACAGTGCACAGAATAGGATTTCTGCTGCGAGACACCTGACTTTTGAAGACATGCCCTGCACTGTGCACATCCTCCAAAGGCCCGTCACAGTGTCACTACAGAACAGCGGGTTTGACAATGCTCTAGCCAAATGCCAAAAAGTTGTTGGGCATTTTAAACACAGCCCGACAAATGCTGCAGAGTTAGGAAAACAGCAAGTTGCAAATGGGCAACAAAAGGAATCCCTCTTACAAGACGTCACAATAACATGGAATTCCACTCTGGCAATGATCAAGCGTGTGCACGGAAACCAACAACCACTGAGAGATGCCCAACAGAAAACCAACATCACCATGCCAACCACAGCTGAACTGGAGAAACTGCAGAAGATGTAGACACTACTGGAGCCCTGCAGGTAATAATCATCGTTATCACACTGTTAGAATAATAAGTGTGTGTGTGTATATATGTGTGTGTGTATGTGAGTGAGTGAGTGAGTGAGTGAGTGAGTGAGTGAGTGAGTGAGTGAGTGAGTGAGTGACAGTGTGCTAGTGTGTGCTTGAGAGAGAGAAAGTATGTGTGAGTGAGTGAGTGAGTGAGTAGTGAGTGACCGTGTCTGTGTAACAAGTCTCTCACAATTAAATAAAATGATTTGTAATGATCTTCTACAGATACTTGACAGAACTCCTGGGAGGAGAGCAGTGGTATTGCCTGCTTTGTGTGTTGTCGGGCCTTCCCTTGGACGTATTCTCACGGGGCAGAAATCTCAGAGACCAATTGGTACACTCCGATTTACCACCCCAAGATATTCCTGAACAACGTCTATTTGCGCCCCTACTGGATGGAAATTACAAATGTAATGGCTGTTCTCAATGCAATGGCACTTATAAATGTAGATCCTTCAAACACCCACAAACAGGGAAATCGATCCCAATCAAAGGTGTTATCACGTGCTCCACTAAGGCAGTTATTTATCTTATAGCATCTTTATGCTTTCGTTAATAAAACAATGGTAAAAAATTACGTGAGTAAAACAAAGCGCAAATTAAAAGTATGTATCTCAGAGCATCGTAGCACCATTAGGTGCAAAAACTCGACTTACTCAGTTGCGGCCCACTTTTTGGAAGCAAACCACTCGATTTAGTCTCTGCGTTATATTGGCATCGAACATGTCACCCTCCCTAGGAGAGCAGGTGACCTCGACAATTTGTTGTTAAAACGAGAGGCTGCCTGGATCTTTAACTTAAAGACCCTTGTTCCCTTCGGTCTCAATGTAAACTTTGATCTGAAGCCATTCTTGTGATTATTGTAGGCTTTGTAATTGAAGGCAGACCAGCAGAAAAATAAACATTATTGGAGGGCAGAGATACGGGTGTTTCTGTCCATGACTGATGCAACCCGAAAAAGCATTAAAGACAGAGTTAATGAGTACTTGAGGTCACCGAGAAAGTCTGGACATGGCCTGCTATCTATTATGTAAGAAATGAGGCACTTTCCCATGTTTACAACAGTATGTACTTTTGGTTATGTTTACTTGTCAGACTGCACAGTAGCCTAATAAACAAATGCAGGTGGCTTATATCTTCAAAATGGTTTAAATGCTTTATTATCCAAATCTAAAAGCATAAACTGTACAGTACTGTATTTCTTCATCAGCATCTTTATGCTTTCGTTAATAAAACAATGATAAAAATACTCTTTCAAACACACACGATTAACGAGAATTTTAGCTTTAAAATTGTGTAAAATACTTGTATGCTTGAGGAATTTTAATTATGAGATTTTTGTTGTTTTGAATTTAGCGTTTTGCACTTTCACTGGCTGTTGGCGAGGTGGGACACTACCCCTTCCTTTTTCGAAAATTCTGTTAAAAATCGCGCAACTTTTCAGCGTCCTGCTACTCATGCCAGGAATATAGTATATGCATATGATTAGTATGTGTGGATAGAAAACACTCTGAAGTTTATAAAACTGGTTAAATCATGGCTGTGACTATAACAGATCGTGTGTTTCATTGAAAAACGCAAGAAAAACTGCTCTCTGAAAGCAAAAAATAATTTCCATAAGTCACTTCCACCAGTTGTTAAAAGAGAACAGAATTTAATGGGAATCTGCCTGCAATTCATACAAATTCCGCACGATGGCGCCATTGTCCTAATTTTCAATTGAATTAATTGTTGGAAAAACCTTCTATCTGAACTCCATTTTCCCAGTCTTCAACCGGATGCAGTTGTGGGAGATATCAGATGGCATTGTTTTTGAAGTTAAGACCTATTGAAGAGACATCGCCCTGTAATCATTTTGATAGCTTATAAACGTTTACTAATACCTAAAGTTGGATTACAAAAGGATTTCGAAGTGTTTTGTGAAAGTTTATCGTCGACTTTTTTAATTTTAAAAAATTACGCAGCGTTTAAAAACGATGATTTTTTCTGAATGACACAACTTCCATACAAAGCTATTTTGGGTATATATGGACCGATTTAAACGAAAAAAAGACCCAATAGTGATGTTTATGGGGCATATAGGAGTGCCAAGAAAGAAGCTCGTCTAAGGTAATGAATGTTTTATATTTTATTTCTGCGTTTTGGGTAGTGCCGGCTATCGCAAAATCTGTTGTTTACGTGTCGAGCTGGCATTTTGGGGGGTGCATGCTATCAGATAATAGCTTCTGATGCTTTCGCCGAAAAGCATTTTAAAAATCTGACTTGCTGGCTAGGTTCACAACGAGTGTAGCTTTAATTCAATACCCTGCTTGTGAATTTTGATCAAAGATTGAGTTGTAACGAGTACATTTAGCATTTAGCGTAGCGCATTTGCATTTCCAGGGGCATACTTGGGACGTCTGCGTGTCAAGTATTCTCAAGAAGATAACAGACATGACATACTGTAACATAACAGACATGACATAACAGACATGACATACTGTAACATAACAGACATAACAGACATGACATAACAGACATGACAACTGTACCTGGCAGATGGCAGATAGCGTGTATGGTGTCGTGTGGGCGAGCGGTTTGCTGTGCAAAGCTGTCATCAAGGTAAAGGTTGGCTACTTCAAAAAATCAAAAATAAATGTTGATTTGTTTAACACTTTTTTGGTTACTACATGATTCCATATGTGTTATTTCATAGTTTTGATGTCTTCACTATTATTCTACCATGTAGAAAATAGTAAAAATAAAGAAAAACCCTTAAATGAGTAGGTGTGTCCAAACTTTTGACTGGTACTGCAAATACATAATTTAAATTAGGATTAAAAAACCTTTTGAAACTATAAAAGCGTTTTTAGGTCAAACTCCTCGTTACGACCACGAGGAGACAGTGTGTTGAGCCTGTGGATCCAAAAAGATTCCCTTTGAAGAAGTTTTCTCTCAATGTCCCCCTCCCCTGTACCATTTATTTTCCCATGTATCTCAGAGAACTAATAGCATGCCCAGCTTGTACAAAATGAACAGCAACCAGGTTTTTTTGATGGGCAGGCATAAACTACGGACAATGAACACAATTGCCTTTTATCTATGGCAATTTGAATGCTCTCGAGATACCGTGACGAGATCCTGAGGGTCATTGTCGTCCCATGATAATGCACAGCCCCATGTCGCAAGGATCTGTACACAATTCCTGGAAGATGAAAATGTCCCAGTTCTTCCGTGGCCTGCATGTCACCCATTGAGCATGTTTGGGATGCTTTGGATCAATGTGTATGACAGTGTGTTCCAGTTCCTGACAATATACAGCAACTTCACCACGGCCATTGAAGAGGAGAGGAACATCAGGCCACAATCAACAGCCGTATCAACTCAATGCGAATGATTGTGGCAAATTGTGGTGTACACCAGATACGGACTGGTTTTCTGATACACAATCTACACACAATACCCCTACTTCTCTGACTCATACTGTACTTACCACTTCAACTGCCTTCCTACAGCAGCTCCACCAATCAAGAACTTTACAGACATGTATTGGTCCGGCCATTTACTCAATAGGAACCCCAAAATGAAAGGGCCGGTGGAAATGAAGGGCTGAGTCTATAGGATGCCTGCCAAATGGCACCCTAGTCCATATAGAGCCCTGGTCAAAAGTAGTGCACTGTAAAAGGAATAGACTGCTATTTGGGACATATCCATAGTAGTATTTCAGCCAGGTCCACTCTGCTGTCACCTCCAATCTCCTGATTTGTAACCTCAGCTCAGAACATCCATTGTAGCTGTCAGCAGAGCATTAGCTCAGAATTACTTTCCCATATTAAAAAAACAACAACGCTGCAGTAGCCACAGCTATGTAGCTACCAACTTCACATAGGGGCACGTACACACAAACACACACACACACACACACAGCACGTCTGGCAAGTCATCAGTAGTAGAGGTCCAGTAGTGTAGGTGGAGGGAGGGAGGGAGGGAGGGAGGGAGGGAGGGAGGGAGGGAGGGAGGGAGGGATGAGAGAGGGAGGAAGGGATGGATGAGGAAGGGCAGGAGGAATGGATGAGGGAGGGAGGGATGAGAGGGTGGAATGGATGGATGAGGGAGGAAGGAATGGATGAGGAAGGGAGGGATGATGGAGGGCAGGAGGAAGGGAGGGAGGGAGGGATGGATGAGGGAGTCTCTCCAGTCTCTCTGCTCTGCTATCCCTCCTAGGTATATCTGTAGACTGGAGAAACAGTCTCTCTGCTCTGCTATCCCTCCTAGGTTTATCTGTAGACTGGAGAAACAGTCTCTCTGCTCTGCTATCCCTCCTAGGTTTATCTGTAGACTGGATAAGCAGTCTCTCTGCTCTGCTATCCCTCCTAGGTATATCTGTAGACTGGAGAAACAGTCACTCTGCTCTGCTATCTCTCCTAGGTTTATCTGTAGACTGGAGAAACAGTCTCTCTGCTCTGCTATCTCTCCTAGGTGTATCTGTAGACTGGAGAAACAGTCTCTCTGCTCTGCTATCCCTCCTAGGTTTATCTGTAGACTGGAGAAACAGTCTCTCTGCTCTGCTATCCCTCCTAGGTTTATCTGTAGACTGGAGAAGCAGTCTCTCTGCTCTGCTATCCCTCCTAGGTTTATCTGTAGACTGGAGAAACAGTCTCTCTGCTCTGCTATCCCTCCTAGGTTTATCTGTAGACTGGAGAAACAGTCTCTCTGCTCTGCTATCCCTTCTAGGTTTATCTGTAGACTGGAGAAGCAGTCTCTCTGCTCTGCTATCCCTCCTAGGTTTATCTGTAGACTGGAGAAACAGTCTCTCTGCTCTGCTATCCCTTCTAGGTTTATCTGTAGACTGGAGAAGCAGTCTCTCTGCTCTGCTATCCCTCCTAGGTTTATCTGTAGACTGAAGAAACAGTCTCTCTGCTCTGCTATCCCTCCTAGGTATATCTGTAGACTGGAGAAACAGTCACTCTGCTCTGCTATCCCTCCTAGGTTTATCTGTAGACTGGATAAGCAGTCTCTCTGCTCTGCTATCCCTCCTAGGTATATCTGTAGACTGGAGAAACAGTCACTCTGCTCTGCTATCTCTCCTAGGTTTATCTGTAGACTGGAGATACAGTCTCTCTGCTCTGCTATCCCTCCTAGGTTTATCTGTAGACTGGAGAAACAGTCTCTCTGCTCTGCTATCCCTCCTAGGTATATCTGTAGACTGGAGAAACAGTCTCTCTGCTCTGCTATCCCTCCTAGGTTTATCTGTAGACTGGAGAAACAGTCACTCTGCTCTGCTATCCCTCCTAGGTTTATCTGTAGACTGGAGAAACAGTCTCTCTGCTCTGCTATCCCTCCTAGGTTTATCTGTAGACTGGAGAAACAGTCTCTCTGCTCTGCTATCCCTCCTAGGTTTATCTGTAGATTGGAGAAACAGTCTCTCTGCTCTGCTATCCCTCCTAGGTTTATCTGTAGACTGGAGAAACAGTCTCTCTGCTCTGCTATCCCTCCTAGGTTTATCTGTAGACTGGAGAAACAGTCTCTCTGCTCTGCTATCCCTCCTAGGTATATCTGTAGACTGGATAAACAGTCTCTCTGCTCTGCTATCCCTCCTAGGTTTATCTGTAGACTGGAGAAACAGAAACAGTCTCTCTGCTCCACTTAGGTTTATCTGTGAAGCACAAGCTACAACCAGGTCAGCACTTTAGAACACTGTTCGATGCTGCAGGATATCCAGGGTTTAATTTTCTGTTGACACCAATCCAACCACAGCAAGTTACTACGACAACATTAAATAAGCACACATGAATACAACAGAGAGAGTTGAGTTGAGATGCACTTTGCATGAGTATGCTCTCTCTCTCTCTCTGTGTGTTGTGAGTTACACATCAGAGCAGTGCTGTTTGGGCAGTGCGGTGTGGTGTGAATCGTTCACTCAGCACTCCTTAAGTGATTATTTATTTTTTGTGCTTTCCTCCTAACCCCCCATGGCACTGCACTGCCCGGCACCCAGCCAGCCTGTAAATGATCTGTCAGGAAGAATACAGGGATATAAAGAGAGGAGGACTTGACATGAAAATATAATGAGCGACAGACAGTCCTCTCTTTTTCACAGGGGAGGTTGGGAGAGAGAGAGGGAGAGAGGGAGGGAGGGAGGGACACAGGGCACAGTGTTCCAATCAATATCATCTCCTAATTTAATCACTCAGCCAAAGTAAAACTCCAAGAGAGTATCACTTTGTTAGCTTAGCAGCCTAAAGCCGGCAAGAAGCAAAGGAGGCTTGAAGGCATGGGTAGATTTGGTGGGTGGCTAGCTTGAAGGCATGGGTAGATTTGGTGGGTGGCTAGCTTGAAGGCATGGGTGGATTTGGTGGGTGGATAGCTTGAAGGCATGGGTAGATTTGGTGGGTGGCTAGCTTGAAGGCATGGGTGGATTTGGTGGGTGGCTAGCTTGAAGGCATGGGTGGATTTGGTGGGTGGCTGGCTGGGAGGCATGGGTAGATTTGGTGGGTGGCTAGCTTGAAGGCATGGGTAGATTTGGTGAGTGGCTAGGTTCAAGGCATGGGTAGAATTGGTGAGTGGCTAGGTTCAAGGCATGGGTAGATTTGATGGGTGGCTAGGTTCAAGGCATGGGTAGATTTGGTGAGTGGCTAGGTTCAAGGCATGGGTAGATTTGGTGGGTGGCTAGGTTCAAGGCATGGGTAGATTTGGTGGGTGGCTAGGTTCAAGGCATGGGTAGATTTGGTGAGTGGCTAGGTTCAAGGCATGGGTAGATTTGGTGAGTGGCTAGGTTCAAGGAATGGGTGGATTTGGTGAGTGGCTAGGTTCAAGGCATGGGTAGATTTGGTGAGTGGCTAGGTTCAAGGCATGGGTAGATTTGGTGAGTGGCTAGGTTCAAGGCATGGGTAGATTTGGTGAGTGGCTAGGTTCAAGGCATGGGTAGAATTGGTGAGTGGCTAGGTTCAAGGCATGGGTAGATTTGGTGAGTGGCTAGGTTCAAGGCATGGGTAGAATTGGTGAGTGGCTAGGTTCAAGGCATGGGTAGATTTGGTGGGTGGCTAGGTTCAAGGCATGGGTAGATTTGGTGGGTGGCTAGCTTGAAGGAATGGGTAGATTTGGTGAGTGGCTAGGTTCAAGGCATGGGTAGATTTGGTGAGTGGCTAGGTTCAAGGCATGGGTAGATTTGGTGAGTGGCTAGGTTCAAGGCATGGGTAGATTTGGTGAGTGGCTAGGTTCAAGGCATGGGTAGAATTGGTGAGTGGCTAGGTTCAAGGCATGGGTAGATTTGGTGGGTGGCTAGCTTGAAGGCATGGGTGGATTTGGTGGGTGGATAGCTTGAAGGCATGGGTGGATTTGGTGGGTGGCTAGCTTGAAGGCATGGGTAGATTTGGTGGGTGGCTAGCTTGAAGGCATGGGTGGATTTGGTGGGTGGCTAGCTTGAAGGCATGGGTGGATTTGGTGGGTGGCTGGCTGGGAGGCATGGGTAGATTTGGTGGGTGGCTAGCTTGAAGGCATGGGTAGATTTGGTGAGTGGCTAGGTTCAAGGCATGGGTAGAATTGGTGAGTGGCTAGGTTCAAGGCATGGGTAGAATTGGTGAGTGGCTAGGTTCAAGGCATGGGTAGAATTGGTGAGTGGCTAGGTTCAAGGCATGGGTAGATTTGGTGGGTGGCTAGGTTCAAGGCATGGGTAGATTTGGTGAGTGGCTAGGTTCAAGGCATGGGTAGATTTGGTGGGTGGCTAGGTTCAAGGCATGGGTAGATTTGGTGGGTGGCTAGGTTCAAGGCATGGGTAGATTTGGTGAGTGGCTAGGTTCAAGGCATGGGTAGATTTGGTGAGTGGCTAGGTTCAAGGAATGGGTGGATTTGGTGAGTGGCTAGGTTCAAGGCATGGGTAGATTTGGTGAGTGGCTAGGTTCAAGGCATGGGTAGATTTGGTGAGTGGCTAGGTTCAAGGCATGGGTAGATTTGGTGAGTGGCTAGGTTCAAGGCATGGGTAGAATTGGTGAGTGGCTAGGTTCAAGGCATGGGTAGATTTGGTGAGTGGCTAGGTTCAAGGCATGGGTAGAATTGGTGAGTGGCTAGGTTCAAGGCATGGGTAGATTTGGTGGGTGGCTAGGTTCAAGGCATGGGTAGATTTGGTGGGTGGCTAGCTTGAAGGAATGGGTAGATTTGGTGAGTGGCTAGGTTCAAGGCATGGGTAGATTTGGTGAGTGGCTAGGTTCAAGGCATGGGTAGATTTGGTGAGTGGCTAGGTTCAAGGCATGGGTAGAATTGGTGAGTGGCTAGGTTCAAGGCATGGGTAGATTTGGTGAGTGGCTAGGTTCAAGGCATGGGTAGATTTGGTGGGTGGCTAGCTTGAAGGAATGGGTAGATTTGGTGAGTGGCTAGGTTCAAGGCATGGGTAGATTTGGTGAGTGGCTAGGTTCAAGGCATGGGTAGATTTGGTGAGTGGCTAGGTTCAAGGCATGGGTAGATTTGGTGAGTGGCTAGGTTCAAGGCATGGGTAGATTTGGTGAGTGGCTAGGTTCAAGGCATGGGTTGATTTGGTGGGTGGTTCAAGGCATGGGTAGATTTGGTGGGTGGCTAGGTTCAAGGCATGGGTAGATTTGGTGAGTGGCTAGGTTCAAGGCATGGGTAGATTTGGTGAGTGGCTAGGTTCAAGGCATGGGTGGATTTGGTGAGTGGCTAGGTTCAAGGCATGGGTAGATTTGGTGGGTGGCTAGGTTCAAGGCATGGGTAGATTTGGTGAGTGGCTAGGTTCAAGGCATGGGTTGATTTGGTGGGTGGCTAGGTTCAAGGCATGGGTAGATTTGGTGGGTGGCTAGGTTCAAGGCATGAGTAGATTTGGTGGGTGGCTAGCTTGAAGGCATGGGTGGATTTGGTGGGTGGATAGCTTGAAGGCATGGGTAGATTTGGTGGGTGGCTAGCTTGAAGGCATGGGTGGATTTGGTGGGTGGCTAGCTTGAAGGCATGGGTGGATTTGGTGGGTGGCTGGCTGGGAGGCATGGGTAGATTTGGTGGGTGGCTAGCTTGAAGGCATGGGTAGATTTGGTGAGTGGCTAGGTTCAAGGCATGGGTAGAATTGGTGAGTGGCTAGGTTCAAGGCATGGGTAGATTTGATGGGTGGCTAGGTTCAAGGCATGGGTAGATTTGGTGAGTGGCTAGGTTCAAGGCATGGGTAGATTTGGTGGGTGGCTAGGTTCAAGGCATGGGTAGATTTGGTGGGTGGCTAGGTTCAAGGCATGGGTAGATTTGGTGAGTGGCTAGGTTCAAGGCATGGGTAGATTTGGTGAGTGGCTAGGTTCAAGGAATGGGTGGATTTGGTGAGTGGCTAGGTTCAAGGCATGGGTAGATTTGGTGAGTGGCTAGGTTCAAGGCATGGGTAGATTTGGTGAGTGGCTAGGTTCAAGGCATGGGTAGATTTGGTGAGTGGCTAGGTTCAAGGCATGGGTAGAATTGGTGAGTGGCTAGGTTCAAGGCATGGGTAGATTTGGTGAGTGGCTAGGTTCAAGGCATGGGTAGAATTGGTGAGTGGCTAGGTTCAAGGCATGGGTAGATTTGGTGGGTGGCTAGGTTCAAGGCATGGGTAGATTTGGTGGGTGGCTAGCTTGAAGGAATGGGTAGATTTGGTGAGTGGCTAGGTTCAAGGCATGGGTAGATTTGGTGAGTGGCTAGGTTCAAGGCATGGGTAGATTTGGTGAGTGGCTAGGTTCAAGGCATGGGTAGATTTGGTGAGTGGCTAGGTTCAAGGCATGGGTAGAATTGGTGAGTGGCTAGGTTCAAGGCATGGGTAGATTTGGTGGGTGGCTAGCTTGAAGGCATGGGTGGATTTGGTGGGTGGATAGCTTGAAGGCATGGGTGGATTTGGTGGGTGGCTAGCTTGAAGGCATGGGTAGATTTGGTGGGTGGCTAGCTTGAAGGCATGGGTGGATTTGGTGGGTGGCTAGCTTGAAGGCATGGGTGGATTTGGTGGGTGGCTGGCTGGGAGGCATGGGTAGATTTGGTGGGTGGCTAGCTTGAAGGCATGGGTAGATTTGGTGAGTGGCTAGGTTCAAGGCATGGGTAGAATTGGTGAGTGGCTAGGTTCAAGGCATGGGTAGAATTGGTGAGTGGCTAGGTTCAAGGCATGGGTAGAATTGGTGAGTGGCTAGGTTCAAGGCATGGGTAGATTTGGTGGGTGGCTAGGTTCAAGGCATGGGTAGATTTGGTGAGTGGCTAGGTTCAAGGCATGGGTAGATTTGGTGGGTGGCTAGGTTCAAGGCATGGGTAGATTTGGTGGGTGGCTAGGTTCAAGGCATGGGTAGATTTGGTGAGTGGCTAGGTTCAAGGCATGGGTAGATTTGGTGAGTGGCTAGGTTCAAGGAATGGGTGGATTTGGTGAGTGGCTAGGTTCAAGGCATGGGTAGATTTGGTGAGTGGCTAGGTTCAAGGCATGGGTAGATTTGGTGAGTGGCTAGGTTCAAGGCATGGGTAGATTTGGTGAGTGGCTAGGTTCAAGGCATGGGTAGAATTGGTGAGTGGCTAGGTTCAAGGCATGGGTAGATTTGGTGAGTGGCTAGGTTCAAGGCATGGGTAGAATTGGTGAGTGGCTAGGTTCAAGGCATGGGTAGATTTGGTGGGTGGCTAGGTTCAAGGCATGGGTAGATTTGGTGGGTGGCTAGCTTGAAGGAATGGGTAGATTTGGTGAGTGGCTAGGTTCAAGGCATGGGTAGATTTGGTGAGTGGCTAGGTTCAAGGCATGGGTAGATTTGGTGAGTGGCTAGGTTCAAGGCATGGGTAGATTTGGTGAGTGGCTAGGTTCAAGGCATGGGTAGAATTGGTGAGTGGCTAGGTTCAAGGCATGGGTAGATTCGGTGAGTGGCTAGGTTCAAGGCATGGGTAGATTTGGTGGGTGGCTAGGTTCAAGGCATGGGTAGATTTGGTGGGTGGCTAGCTTGAAGGAATGGGTAGATTTGGTGAGTGGCTAGGTTCAAGGCATGGGTAGATTTGGTGAGTGGCTAGGTTCAAGGCATGGGTAGATTTGGTGAGTGGCTAGGTTCAAGGCATGAATAGATTTGGTGAGTGGCTAGGTTCAAGGCATGGGTAGATTTGGTGAGTGGCTAGGTTCAAGGCATGGGTTGATTTGGTGGGTGGTTCAAGGCATGGGTAGATTTGGTGGGTGGCTAGGTTCAAGGCATGGGTAGATTTGGTGAGTGGCTAGGTTCAAGGCATGGGTAGATTTGGTGAGTGGCTAGGTTCAAGGCATGGGTGGATTTGGTGAGTGGCTAGGTTCAAGGCATGGGTAGATTTGGTGGGTGGCTAGGTTCAAGGCATGGGTAGATTTGGTGAGTGGCTAGGTTCAAGGCATGGGTTGATTTGGTGGGTGGCTAGGTTCAAGGCATGGGTAGATTTGGTGGGTGGCTAGGTTCAAGGCATGAGTAGATTTGGTGGGTGGCTAGCTTGAAGGAATGGGTAGATTTGGTGAGTGGCTAGGTTCAAGGCATGGGTAGATTTGGTGAGTGGCTAGGTTCAAGGCATGGGTAGATTTGGTGAGTGGCTAGGTTCAAGGCATGGGTAGATTTGGTGAGTGGCTAGGTTCAAGGCATGGGTAGATTTGGTGGGTGGCTAGCTTGAAGGAATGGGTAGATTTGGTGAGTGGCTAGGTTCAAGGCATGGGTAGATTTGGTGAGTGGCTAGGTTCAAGGCATGGGTAGATTTGGTGAGTGGCTAGGTTCAAGGCATGGGTAGATTTGGTGAGTGGCTAGGTTCAAGGCATGGGTAGATTTGGTGGGTGGCTAGCTTGAAGGAATGGGTAGATTTGGTGAGTGGCTAGGTTCAAGTCATGGGTAGATTTGGTGAGTGGCTAGGTTCAAGGCATGGGTAGATTTGGTGAGTGGCTAGGTTCAAGGCATGTGTAGATTTGGTGAGTGGCTAGGTTCAAGGCATGGGTAGATTTGGTGGGTGGCTAGCTTGAAGGCATGGGTAGATTTGGTGGGTGGCTAGCTTGAAGGAATGGGTAGATTTGGTGAGTGGCTAGGTTCAAGGCATGGGTAGATTTGGTGAGTGGCTAGGTTCAAGGCATGGGTAGATTTGGTGAGTGGCTAGGTTCAAGGCATGGGTGGATTTGGTGAGTGGCTAGGTTCAAGGCATGGGTAGATTTGGTGGGTGGCTAGGTTCAAGGCATGGGTAGATTTGGTGAGTGGCTAGGTTCAAGGCATGGGTTGATTTGGTGGGTGGCTAGGTTCAAGGCATGGGTAGATTTGGTGGGTGGCTAGGTTCAAGGCATGAGTAGATTTGGTGGGTGGCTAGCTTGAAGGAATGGGTAGATTTGGTGAGTGGCTAGGTTCAAGGCATGGGTAGATTTGGTGAGTGGCTAGGTTCAAGGCATGGGTAGATTTGGTGAGTGGCTAGGTTCAAGGCATGGGTAGATTTGGTGAGTGGCTAGGTTCAAGGCATGGGTAGATTTGGTGGGTGGCTAGCTTGAAGGAATGGGTAGATTTGGTGAGTGGCTAGGTTCAAGGCATGGGTAGATTTGGTGAGTGGCTAGGTTCAAGGCATGGGTAGATTTGGTGAGTGGCTAGGTTCAAGGCATGGGTAGATTTGGTGAGTGGCTAGGTTCAAGGCATGGGTAGATTTGGTGGGTGGCTAGCTTGAAGGAATGGGTAGATTTGGTGAGTGGCTAGGTTCAAGTCATGGGTAGATTTGGTGAGTGGCTAGGTTCAAGGCATGGGTAGATTTGGTGAGTGGCTAGGTTCAAGGCATGGGTAGATTTGGTGAGTGGCTAGGTTCAAGGCATGGGTAGATTTGGTGGGTGGCTAGCTTGAAGGCATGGGTAGATTTGGTGGGTGGCTAGCTTGAAGGAATGGGTAGATTTGGTGAGTGGCTAGGTTCAAGGCATGGGTAGATTTGGTGAGTGGCTAGGTTCAAGGCATGGGTAGATTTGGTGAGTGGCTAGGTACAAGGCATGGGTAGATTTGGTGAGTGGCTAGGTTCAAGGCATGTGTAGATTTGGTGAGTGGCTAGGTTCAAGGCATGGGTAGATTTGGTGAGTGGCTAGGTTCAAGGCATGGGTAGATTTGGTGGGTGGCTAGCTTGAAGGAATGGGTAGATTTGGTGAGTGGCTAGGTTCAAGGCATGGGTAGATTTGGTGAGTGGCTAGGTTCAAGGCATGGGTAGATTTGGTGAGTGGCTAGGTTCAAGGCATGGGTAGATTTGGTGAGTGGCTAGGTTCAAGGCATGGGTAGATTTGGTGGGTGGCTAGCTTGAAGGCATGGGTAGATTTGGTGGGTGGCTAGCTTGAAGGAATGGGTAGATTTGGTGAGTGGCTAGGTTCAAGGCATGGGTAGATTTGGTGAGTGGCTAGGTTCAAAGCATGGGTAGATTTGGTGAGTGGCTAGGTTCAAGGCATGGGTAGATTTGGTGAGTGGCTAGGTTCAAGGCATGGGTAGAATTGGTGAGTGGCTAGGTTCAAGGCATGGGTAGATTTGGTGAGTGGCTAGGTTCAAGGCATGGGGAGATTTGGTGAGTGGCTAGGTACAAGGCATGGGTAGATTTGGTGAGTGGCTAGGTTCAAGGCATGGGTAGATTTGGTGAGTGGCTAGGTTCAAGGCATGGGTAGATTTGGTGAGTGGCTAGGTTCAAGGCATGGGTAGATTTGGTGAGTGGCTAGGTTCAAAGCATGGGTTGATTTGGTGGGTGGCTAGGTTCAAGGCATGGGTAGATTTGGTGAGTGGCTAGGTTCAAGGCATGGGTAGATTTGGTGATTGGCTAGGTTCAAGGCATGGGTGGATTTGGTGAGTGGCTAGGTTCAAGGCATGGGTAGATTTGGTGGGTGGCTAGGTTCAAGGCATGGGTAGATTTGGTGAGTTGCTAGGTTCAAGGCATGGGTTGATTTGGTGGGTGGCTAGGTTCAAGGCATGGGTAGATTTGGTGGGTGGCTAGGTTCAAGGCATGGGTAGATTTGGTGAGTGACTAGGTTCAAGGCATGGGTAGATTTGGTGAGTGGCTAGGTTCAAGGCATGGGTGGATTTGGTGAGTGGCTAGGTTCAAGGCATGGGTAGATTTGGTGGGTGGCTAGCTTCAAGGCATGGGTAGATTTGGTGGGTGGCTAGGTTCAAGGCATGGGTAGATTTGGTGAGTGGCTTTGTAAATCCGTTCCAAATTACTCCCACCCATAAAAGAAAGATAGATCTATGTGATTGCTTACAAATGTAAGCAAGGTTTTAAATTATTATGTTTTAATCAAATATTATATCTGTTTGGGCTTCTTGCGGTCAATTTGCCGTCTCCCGGCCCCTATCCGTTCAAAAACAAATCGTCCTGCAGCTGAATCTAGTTGATGATCCTCTAAATTTAACCTCTACGCGATCGGTGACCCCCCCCCCCCCCCCTCGGTTGAGCTAACGTAGGCTAATGTGATTAGCATGAGGTTGAAAGTGATAAGAACATTTCCCAGGACATATATTTATCAGATAAGAGCAGAGAGCTTAAATTCTTGTTAATCTAACTGCACTGTCCAATTTACATTAGCTATTACAGTGAAATAATACCATGGTATTGTTTGAGGAGAGTGCACAGTTATGAACTTGAAAATGTATCAGTAAAGTAATTAGGCACATTTAGGCAGACTTTATACAACATTTTGAACAGAAATGCAACGGTTCATTGGATCAGTCTAAAACTGTGCACATACACTGCTAAATTGCGCCTGAACTGGAATAATACATTGTGGCCTTTCTCTTGCATTTATTTTACCAGATCTAATGTGTTATATTCTCCTACATTAATATCACATTTCCACAAACTCCAAAGTGTTTCCTTTCAAATGGTATCAAGAATATGCATATCCTTGCTTCAGGTCCTGAGCTACAGGCAGTTAGATTTGGGTATGTCATTTTAGGCGAAAATTGGATGAGGGAGGGAGGGAGGGATGAGGGAGAGAGGAAGGGATGAGGGAGGGAGGGAGGGAGGGAGGGAGGAATGGATGAGGGAGGGAGGAAGGGATGAGGGAGGGAGGAATGGATGAGGGAGGGAGGAAGGAATGGAGGGTCTGATCCTTATTACAACTGTCTTTCCTGTAGTTTTTTGTCTTGTCAACGTGGTGGTGCACACTAATCTAGTTGATGACCCAGTGGCTAGTGGAGACCTTTGGGCCTTTCTGGTGGCAGAAACAACATCCACCAGAGGACATCACAGGTTATCATCCCTTAATGACGGAGCTTCCCTTCCAATCAGGAACCGATCACAGGTGGGCGGTAGCGGTAACGCCAGGCGTTACGGTGCGGACACTACACATCTTTTAAAAATCCTAACGTTGAGGAGCCTCTCACATTAAACGACCATCTTTCCTTGTCTTAGTGCACTTTTGTGTAGTGCACTTTTAAGTCACACAGCAGCGGGGCTGTTGTCAGACAGAGGTCGCGTCCCTAATGGCTCCCTATGGGCCCTGGTCAATTCGCTAAATAGGGAATAGGGTGCCATTTTGGACCGCTGCCTGGCGGTGTAGGAAACACATCATCTTTGATTCCTCAGCAGGAAAATATATGCAGAATTGAACCAGGCAAGTCAAAACAATGGGGGACAGGATGTTACAAAAGGATTCTCTTTTCTGTCTCTTTATATTAACCTAGCGCTATGAAAACCACCTGTCTTCTCTTCTCCTGTCTTCTTTTCTCATCGCTATCTGCAATGTCACTGGTTTGATTTTATTAAAATGAATCTTCCGGCAGTGTAATTCTCCTCTACACTGCTACAGCTGAAGTACTCATTTCGCTACAGGTTATTTCCTCTTGGATGGTTCCAAAAGGGAAGGACAGAGGATGAAGGTGGAGGGTGGAGGGTAGTTCAATAGCATTATGCTTTCTTTACCTTTCATCACCTAGGGCAGCTATCATACACTGTGTTGCATCTTATCTACATATCCAAGACACCCTATGAATGGATGGCACTGGAGTCATATTTATATGTGTTATATCACCATCATCACATTCACTTACCCCATCACCATTATGTATCCAACCAACCAACACAACACCATGGCAACCATGGGCGCTATGGCAACCACTTCAGGTTCTAATTAGGGGACCAGTGTTTGATCTGAGAAGGAGCTAGTAGTTGGATATGGAGAGCCTGATCTAATTCTAGATCTGTGTGTCTTGAGGCTGTTGCTTATTGTCTGTTTTTTTTCTGTCCGTCAAAAAGGATGTTCATGTGATGTGTACTGTATCTATGCATGCTCAGATGGGTCTGAGGAGGTTAGATAACTAGAATAAGATCCATCTTTCACATTGCTTAACCCATATGTACAGTATACTTCTATGTACACTTTCCTATGGTTATTTTGCATTCAACCTTTCCACAACGTTCTGGGAATGGTGCAGGATAGTTGCTTGGCTTTGGAACATTCTCAGAACATTTAAGGAGCTTGAAAAAAGTAACATGTTTGGTATTTCATTACTTTAACAGAACGATTTCTAAAGGTTTTTACATTTTGGAAAGTTCTCCAACTGGTTTGACATTGTGAATGTTCTCAAATAGTTCAAAGAACGTTTAGAAACAACGTTGTTCTGTGTGAATTTCAGTACATCAGCATAATGTTTCCTACAAGGTTTCCTCGTGGTTCTATGTAAAGTAATGTTCTCAAATTGTGCCAAGAACGTTAAGAAAATGTTCCATAAAACTACAAGACAACTTTAGTAATGTTCAGAGAACATTCTAACAATGTTATTTAAAACATACCCAGCTAGCATATAACGTTCTGAAAACCATATGTGTCGTAGAGTTTGGTGAGAGTGTGGTTGTCCTATGGTTATTTTGCATACAACTGTCCCACAACGTTCTGGGAAAGTATGCATGATAGTTGCTTGGCTTTGGAACATTCTCAGAAGATTTTCAGGAACTTGACAAAATAGCTACATTTTTGGGTATTTCATTACTTATAACAAAACGTTTCCTAAAAGTTCAAACGTGTACATTTAATTACATTTTTAGTAATGTTCTAGGAACGTTCTCCAACTTTGACATTGGGAATGATCTGAAATAGTTCAGAGAATGTTAAGAAACAACATGCAGAATGGACTGGTGCACTTCACAAAATAGATGGCATCATGAGGATGGACAATTCTGTGGATATATTGAAGCAAACATCTCAAGACATCAGTCAGGAAGTTAAAGCTTGGTCGCAAATGGGGCTTCCAAATGGACAATGACCCTGAGCATACTTCCAAAGTTGTGGCAAAATGGCTTAAGAAACACAACATCAAGGTATTGGAGTGGCAATCACAAAGCTATGACCAAAATTCTATAGAAAATTTGTGTACAGAACTGAAAACGCGTGTGTGAGCGAGGAGGCCTACAAACCTGACTCAGTTACACCAGCTCTGTCAAGAGGAATGGGCCAAAATTCACCCAACTTATTGTGGGAGGCTTGTGGAAGGCGTCATGGAACGTTTGACCCAAGTTAAACAATTTCAAGGCAATGCTACCAAATACTAATTGAGTGTATGTAAACTTCCGACCCACTGGGAATGTGATGAAAGAAATACAAGCTGAAATAATTCATTCTCTCTACTATTTTTCTGACATTTCACATTCTTAAAGTAAAATGGTGATCCTAACTGACCTAAGACAGGGAATTTTTACTATGATTAATCTAGTCTAATCTACTGTTTTGTTGAAACATGTTTACTTGCCAACTAATTTGTTTACATGATACACCATCTCCCTGCATCATTTGTTTTAGCATTAAGACTGAAGCTAGTTTTTCCAAATAAATGTAATGAATATCACAATGAATTGATCTAGAAGTTGAAGTCAACACTTTATTGGTTTCTGATGCAACTGGAATCATTTAGTCACTTCTCAGTACACTTGTGATATAAAACATAATTATATACATACTCTATTTACTACAGCTAGCAAAATCTGTACCCAATGCAGTTGTGAGCATACTAGGCATTCGTTTGTATATAATACTACAAATTCTAATCTGGTTTGGTTCATGGAGTTGTGCAATTAGCTGTGTCCATGTCTTCTACAAAGGATAGGAAAGGTTGCCAGATATTGTAAAATGTAATTGCAGATCCCCTAACAGAGTAGCATATGTTTCTATAGATCAAGCTTATGCCCCCTTTTCATATAAGGGTTCAGTTTAAAAATATACTCCAGAAGGGAGTTAAGTGGGTGTGATGGGAAGTGACTAGAGTATGAAGATACAAAACTACGCCATTGTAGGTATCTGAAGAAATGGGATCTTGGGAACTTTTTGTACCAACTGTTCAGAAGATTCAAAAATCCATATCAATGTACAAGTCGTTCATTGAGGAGATCCCTTTTCCAGATCAGATATGAAACGGCCGTTATAATAATGATGGACAGAATGTTTGGTTCATTAATAACTAGGTTTTTTGTGTGTATTTGAAACAGGCTAATGGAAGTTTAGAGCAGAGTAAGGCAGCTGAGGAGGTGAGGCCATAGGATGAAATCTCCAATGTCAACCATTTTGGGCCTGTGACATCAGGGATTTCAGTGAAAGTTTTTAAGGAAATTATTTTTGAAAATCCAAATAACCAATAATTTCTGTTCTCAGAACGTTAATAAAAACCTCCAATGGAAACTTTCAGTGAACCATAATAAAACGTTCTCAGAACTTCCCTGATACCTAAAAATGTACATTCACATAACAGGTGAAATGTTCACTTCTGTTCTAATAATAAATACATAAAGGGTTTACCAGTAAGCAAACGTATGGATTCGTTCCCAGAAACAATGGGAAACCAAAAAACGTACGTTCCCACAATTTCCAAGGAACCAAAATGTGCTAGTTGGATATACTGTAGTGTGTACTTGACTTCATAAGCCATTCTTACCACCTGTTTGCGATCTAAAAATAGTGAGCACATTTTTGAGGAGACAAGGAGACATATTGAATAATTAAGTCTAGGGGTCAGAAAATAAGAAAAAAAAGTCTTTCCCCGAGGAGGTTTTCAGTTGACGTTCCCACTAGTGATTTTTTTCCGTCTAACCCTGAACAAATTGGGAGCACAAAACACCCGCATCTACATTCTGGAAAACAAAAACACATTTTGTGACCTGTCTGGTGTTCTCGAGGCTGTGGCAGTCTGGTATCACATAAGATGATAATGGAAGAGCTAAAAAACAAGGCATAGAGACTAGCAGACGTGCCTCAACATGCTTCAGCCCAGAACAAAGCAACAGGGCAAAGGTGCGCTCCTCTGTTGGGGATGGTGATATAGTGACATGTACACTCAACAAAAATGTAACATGTGAAGAGCTGAAGTAAAAGATAACCAGAAATGTTCCATAGAGAGAGAATTGTATTTATTAACCATTTCACCTGCTTTGGCAATGTAAAAACATGTTTCCCATGCCAATAAAGCCCCTTGAATTGACAAATGTAATTGAGAGCGAGAGAGAGAGAGAGAACAGGGTTGGTGCTATGTGAAATGTGAACACAAACACATTGATAGTCAGGCTGCGTTTGGTGTCCTTGTAAAGGGTGGTCTGGTAGTCTGTAACCCAGTTCCACTGGCGCCTCTTCTCCTGTCCTCTCCTGTCCTCTCCTGTCCACCCCTGTCCACTCCTGTCCACCCCTGTCCTCTCCTCTCCTGTCCTCTCCTGTCCACCCCTGTCCTCTCCTGTCCACCCCTGTCCTCTCCTGTCCACCCCTGTCCTCTCCTGTCCTCTCCTGTCCACCCCTGTCCTCTCCTGTCCACCCCTGTCCTCTCTTGTCCACCCCTGTCCTCTCCTGTCCACCCCTGTCCACTCCTATCCTGTCCTGTCCACCCCTGTCCTCTCCTGTCCACCCCTGTCCACCCCTGTCCACTCCTGTCCTCTCCTGTCCTGTCCACCCCTGTCCTCTCCTGTCCACCCCTGTCCTCTTCTGTCCACCCCTGTCCACTCCTGTCCACCCCTGTCCACTCCTGTCCACCCCTGTCCTCTCCTGTCCACCCCTGTCCTCTCCTGTCCACCCCTGTCCACTCCTATCCTGTCCTGTCCATCCCTGTCCTCTCCTGTCCACCCCTGTCCACTCCTGTCCACCCCTGTCCTCTCCTGTCCACCCCTGTCCACTCCTGTCCTCTCCTGTCCTGTCCTGTCCACCCCTGTCCTCTCCTGTCCACCCCTGTCCTCTTCTGTCCACCCCTGTCCACTCCTGTCCACCACTGTCCTCTCCTGTCCTCTCCTGTCCACCCCTGTCCTCTCGTGTCCACCCCTGTCCTCTCCAGTCCACCCCTGTCCTCTCCTGTCCTCTCCTGGCCTCTGCAGCTTGTTGTTGTGTTGTTATGCTCGGAGACAGACAGACAGACAGACAGACAGACAGACAGACAGACAGACAGAGTAGATCTGAGTCTCCCGTGAGGAGAGGTGACACTACTTTTACCTGGATTAGAGAAGAGACATGGGGTTCAGAGAAGAGTCCGTCTGGAGGACAGAAGAAGAAGAAGTGAGGGAACAGTGTGTGTTCACTGGCGTGAAACACGAGTTCAAACTGAGTAGAATAAAATAAATGAGATGGGGTGAGGGAGGAGTGTAGGGGAGGAGAGGAGGAAAGGAGAGAAAGGAAGGAGAGGAGTGGAGGGAGAGGAAGGAGAGGAGGGAAGGGGAGGAGGGAAGGAGAGCAGGGAGGTGAGGAGGATGGAGGAGGAGAGGAAGGAAGGAGAGGAGGGAGGAGGAGAGGAAGGAATTAAGGAAGGGCGGGAGGGAGGGAGGGAGGGAGGGAGGGAGGGAGGGAGGGAGGGGAGGAGGAAGGAGAGGATGGAGTAGAGGAGGGAGGAGAGGAGGAAAAAAGATGAAGGAAGGAGAGGAGGGAGGAGGAGAGGAAGGAAGGAAGGAGAGGAGGGAGGGAGAGGAGGGAGGGATATACAGTCATGAGTTCAAACTGAGGAGAAGATGAGAAGAAAACAAAGGTTTGCAGGGCTGGGAATGAATGTTCCACTTAAGAGTAAGTGACAGTGGATGTACAGCCCTGTAGCTCGGTCAATAACCTCTCTCTCTCTTCTCTGTAGTCTTGGTGCTGTATGCTTAAAGATGACACGTGATTATTGATGGGCGGATGCAGTTTAAAAGCACATTGCATTTCCCATTTCCTGGTTGTGGGTTTACTTTAATGACTGTGGTGTCAGACAATGGGTCACTATTTAACTCAGCTAGATCTAAATCATTTACTGTAGATGTGAAATGGTGTTCTCTGTAGTGTGCCATACCTTTACTCATTATCCTGAGAGAGAGCTGATGGGAATCCGTTTCCTATTAGGTCGGTTAAAACGAGCTGAGGGACCAGATACATTGGCCGTCTATGTCTGTCTGTCTGTCTGTCTATCTATCTGTCTGGGCCTTGTCTTGGCTTTGTTTCGTTTGGCAGGGTCAGGAGTTTCCCCTGGCCAGGAACTAAATAACTATGGCCCAGAGTTGTTCCTGATCATGGGACCTGACTAAATAACTATGGCCCAGAGTTGTTCCTGATTGTGAGACCTGACTAAATTACTATGGCCCAGAGTTGTTCCTGATCGTGGGACCAGACTAAATAACTATGGCCCAGAGTTGTTCCTGATTGTGGGACCTGACTAAATTACTATGGCCCAGAGTTGTTCCTGATTGTGGGACCTGACTAAATTACAATGGCCCAGAGTTGTTCCTGATCGTGGGACCTAACTAAATAACTATGGCCCAGAGTTGTTCCTGATCGTGGGACCTGACTAAATAACTATGGCCCAGTTGTTCCTGATTGTGAGACCTGACTAAATAACTATGGCCCAGAGTTGTTCCTGATCGTGGGACCTGACTAAATAACTATGGCCCAGAGTTGTTCCTGATTGTGGGACCTGACTAAATTACTATGGCCCAGAGTTGTTCCTGCTCATGGGACCTGACTAAATAACTATGGCCCAGAGTTGTTCCTGATCGTGGGACCTGACCAGGTCAAACCAGCTCTCATTATTTCATCTAAAGTAGGTTGTTAGGTTGTGTCCCAAGTGACTCCGTATACCCCATAAAGTGCATGACTTTTGACCAGAGTGCACTATAGGGAGTAGAAAGCAGCCATTTAAGACACATTGGACTGGTCTCATTACCAAGGAAACAAATCTAGACTGCAGAACAAACCCAAAAGGGTGAAAAAACCCTGAAACCAAAAAGGGTTCTCCAAAAGGGTTCTCCAAAAGGGTTCTCCAAAAGGGTTCTCCAAAAGGGTTCTCCTATGGGAACAGCCGAATAACCCTTTTATGCTCTAAATAGCATATTTTGTGTACAGTAGAATTCAGTTGGGACAGAGAAGCCACTAATCAACACACACACACACTCTCCTCTCTCTCTCTCCATCATCTAACATCATTATGGTCCCCTGCTGCACTCACCATTCAACTTCTCTCTTATCCCCTGCAAGTCTTCTGCAAGTCGTTACTGTATGTAAGTATGTAAGGTGTTCTTCTCAGCCAACTTGCCTGGTAAAGGTTTAAATATCTTTAGGTCCAGACCTCCAGGCCCTTTCTTAAGTTGAGTTGATTGTGTCTTTTGCTTTTAGTTATTGTACACCAGCTTCAAACAGCTGAAAAAACTACATTTTTAGTTATGAAAAATATATTTCAGAGGATTAGATGGTACAATGATTCTCTTATACCAGATGTTTCAAACTCATTCCGCTGAGCAGGGATGCAGACAAGTCACCTTGTGGCGAAATTTGCCGTTTTGAATCTAAAAAAGGTGACCTACGTGATTTTGTGTAGATCTGATGAGAACACGACTGAAGAGAGAAGAGACATGATGAGAACACGACTGAAGAGAGAAGAGACAACCAATTGACTAGTTACAGCATCAGCGCGCGCTCTGGAAAGACAGTTTGACAGTTAGAGCAGCGCGTCCTCTGAACGATAACAGGAGAGGTACGTGAGAAGCCTGATCACAAAGACGGAGGTGAGAAGGTGGTGTAGCCTACTTCATGATCTGTAACCGAAAAACAACTGGCATTTGGAAAGTTTGAGGTGAGGGAGAAAGTGTGGTGGAACAAGTATTGTTAGCATTGTTAAGTATCTTGCTAGCTGGATCAAATACTCCGTTAGCTAGCTAACTGATCAAATAATTGAGTTTATGGGGTAAAAATTAGCAGGCTAATAAAGTCAGACAGCAACGTTAGCTAGCTAACGTTACAACATCAGATACGCTAACATAACCTAACCAATTCGCTATAGTATTAACTGGTATAAGACTCCTTGCTGTTCTTCAAGTTATAACTTGTTAGTTGCTTACTGGACCCTGGCAATCTGTGAAATGTTAACTAGCCAACAAACTAACTACTATCTGTGAACTGATCTTTCCTACTGTGGTTCATTTTCAGAATGAGAGAATTAGGTGAAAATGAGTCGTTGCTTGTTAATAAATCAAGTGGATTCAGGGAGTGTAGTTGGAGCTGTGCCTGGCTTAAATAGAGGTGAAAGAAACACCACACTCTATCCCTCTTTCAATACACTGTTTAAAAGGGGTATGCCAGGTGTACTCTCTGCCTGAAACAGATCAATTATGCCAACAAAGGGTATCATGCTCTGCTGGCACATTGTAGAACAGATGTCAACAGGGAGAAAGTGTACAATATGATGTGTAGCCCAAAGATATTGCTTTAATGCGTGATAGTGAGAAGGACAGATGTTGTGTGGGAAAATTGCTTTTTTTCAGTCGATCTGTCCAACTTATCACCTTATCGCCTCTAAAATGTAAATAAAACACTGTAAAGAGTTTATATAATGTGTCATTACATACTTATTTGAAGGTTTGTGTCGACTTTGAATCGGGTTTTTAGGGCGGTGCTAAAGTGATCTTAGAAGTAAACAGCGGCTTTGAGAATGATGATCGCATGCAATGATGACGAATAAAATGACTAGGTATCCCCCCTTACCCCCGTCACTGTCCATTTCTTGTTTTTAAAGGATGATAGAAGTGCTACACCTGGTGGAGTGCGATTGTAAGGCAGAAATAGTTGCTTTATGCGTGCTGTACGTTACGACATGACACGTCAAGATGGGGCCAGTTTTTTCAACTTTTCTCCAATACTATAGAGCCATTACCATGTCGATCAACGCTTGAATAGAAACCTAGTTCACGCCCCCGATTTTGACGTCAACACAGTCGCTACAGTCCCATTAGTTTTCTTTGTAGCCTCGTTTGAATGTTGCGGTTGCACACATTTGTACGGAATGGGGTGAGTTTACGTCAGCCTTGTGCACTTGATCGATGTCTATAGTGGCCACTATAATAGAGCAAAAATAGAATGCCTGTTTGTTTCATTCTATTTCTACTTTAAAAAGTTTTTTTCCCCAAGTGCCATATTTAGATGTGTGCGGTCACAAGTGTTCTATTATAAAGACTGTCATGGCTAACTGCAATATTAGTGTATTGTTTTTCCTCAAGACTTGAGTGTCATTTGCAGTAAAGTCTAGGCAACAAATAACATTGGATTGTTTTCTTTACGTTGTTTTATCTGTGAGTTAGGTTTACATGAACCACTTTTTACACACAGAGACTGATCATGTAGATCATATTCTGTGTTGTTTAAAACCTGCATTTCCTCCCATCAGGATTTTGTTTTGCATGTTTCAGTGCAAAAGAAAAAGTGGCACCTTTTTGTGCCCTCGGCAGTTTGCATCCCCGGCGGAGGTTCGAGTGTCTGCAGGTTCTCTCCACCCTCACCAATTAGTAACGAACTCCCCTCACCTGGTTGTCTAAGTCTTAATTGAATGAAAAATATTTTTAAAAGCAGACACTCGGCTCTCCGTGGAATTGATTTGACACCCCTGCTCCACACTATACTATACTTTCAGTCACATAAACTGAAATTAGGCAAACTATTGGAATTTCAGCAACCACAAAATGTTGGAGCGATTTCTGCAAAGTGCACCTTTAAAAGGCTAATTTAGTTTTTTCTGTCCATTTTATATGAATATGACTTTAGTTTTTATGCATGCTGGCTTTCTCCTGCCACACTATTTTGTGATCAAACAATGAAGTTGTTTTTGAGTAACCTAGAAACATGATAGGCTTAAGGTAATAATGAGAGAGGTAGTACAATCAATAGCAAGATAGAACTATCGAACAAGTAGTCTGAACAAACCTTACAGCTGAGTAAGGCTTAGTGTGAAAGGCATTATGCATGCGTCCCTCCTCTTTGCCATTGTGAACCAAACGGGCAAAAGCCAAATCCTACTAATTTCAATAGCTTATCAAAATCATTAATTTATGAAGAGAATTTCCCAAATAGGCTATTCTAATAAAGTGTTTGATGTCCTAAAGTTGTAGCTTTCAAATGGGAACAATTGTGAAAGTCAGAGTCTATAGTGTCAGGGTTTTTGCTGCTGATCATTCGAGTCAAGTGCAGGAGAGCAGAGAATAGGTGATCAGGCGATTTTATTAGCCAAGAGCAATAAACAGACGGGCGCAAACAGCTACAACTCAAGCCAACCGGCAAAAGTGACAAGCGCAAAATACCGTCAATAATAATACAACAAGGTTCACCAATAATTCCCCAAATAGGGTACAGGCAATGCCCCGGGTGAAAAACCAGACTGGCGCGATACAACAAACACAAAACCAAAAGATTCCACACAAAGACATGGGGGGGGGGGGGGGGGGGGGGGGGGGGGCAGAGGAATATATAGATGCAGTGTGATTAGGGAATGTAAACCAGGTGTGCGGGGAACAAGACAAAACAAATGGAACAATGAACAATGGAGCGGCGATGGCTGGAAGGCCGGTGACGTCGACCGCCGAACGGACAAGGAGAGGAGCCGACTTTGGCGGAAGTCGTGACATATAGACTCTTCTCTATCACAGCTTTATTTTGAATGACAAGTATTACAGACAACAAGAAGAGAAATTGAGCAAACTATATCAAGGTGGGAAAATCGAATAAGAAGTCAATAGAAAACTTACAGCAGAGCAAAGCGTATTAAAGAATCAATGTGTAGAATAGGCCTCTTTTTAAAAGTCTATTATTAGCAACGTATACAGATGTGGGAAAATGCAAACTTGTAGTGTATTTGAGTTTTCAAAAGGCTTCTGAAGTTTGTAATTTCCACTTTGACATTTCAGACTTGATTTTTCCCTAACGAAAAATATATCAACCCCTACAAAATTATCCAGTAATGTAATCCACATAATATTCCCATTTCCTGCTGTAGCAAACTATGTTTACATTATTTTGGGGGGTCGGCCAGTAGGGGGTCTATGCTATCACTATGTTTTATGGGTACTTAATCACGATAGGACAAAGGTTGACACCGCCCAGCCCTACACCACACTGTACACCCAGCCAGGTCACTCAAGATCCACTGCAAAATTCAACGTATGTCAAGGAAAGCAGGATGTCAGGAGATTACTTCAAAACCAGCCACTAGGGGCAACTGTGAGTGCTATCACCATCCAGGAGGCTTGGGTTTGGCTAGAGGTGTTGTGGACAGGGTTGGTGGATGGGCGTAAGCTGCAAGCTCCGGCTCTGAGGGTCATATGTTCATTCCCAATGCTAGGCACCCTATCCTTAACCCTTAACCATTCAGAATTAATGCCTAAACTACCTGCGAAATGTAATATTTATGTAAAAACGTCAGATTCTGCAGTGAGACTGTGAAAGTTTGTTGCAGCCAGGTCGCTCAGCCTTATGTTCAATCCCAGCGCACTAATTTTGTTTTACCCTATCCCAAATCTTAACCATTTGTTGGAACTGTACACCACCAATTAGCATGATTCATGCATTATAATATGTATTTAACCAGGCAAGTCAGTTAAAAGCAAATTCTTATTTACAATGACGGCCTACCGGGGAAAGAGAGTTGACTGCCTTGGTCAGGGGCAGAACAACAGATGTTTACCTTGTCAGCTCTGGGATGCTATCCAGCAACCTTTTGGTTACTGGCCCAACACTCTAACCACTAGCCTACCTGCCACCCCAATGCATGAATAAGCATGATTTCCTTTTCTCAAATGCCTGGAGACCAGTGTGGGACTTGTAAGCTATATCTCTCCTACTATTTGGTTGCATACAGTATATTTGTGTGTGTTTGCATAGGGTTCAATCCCCTCATTGGTTTGCATTGGGTTCAAAGGTTAACTGGAACACTATAATTCTAAACCATTAAAGTGATACCTGGTTATGAATATGCATTGGCTATGGGTGTGCATTACAGAGAGGAGGAGAGAGGGAGAGGTGGTGAAAGAGAGAAGAGAAGAAAAGGCAAGAAAGAGGGCTTGCATATACTTTCATCATAACTAAGATTTTCTCCTTCATTCCCCCTCAGTTAATTAATCAACTTTTCTCTTTTATGTCTCTCTTGTTCTCCACTAAGCTAGCCAGTCAGCCAGCCAGTCAGCCAGCCAGCCGGTCAGCCAGCCAGCCAGTCAGGACAGTAGATGATGACACAAAGGGACCTCATCATAAAAAACACTGTCTGCACCAGGGTTCATTTTGCCACTCTTTTTTAGATCAGGTCTTAGTCATTTTAACTATGATATCATTAATTCTTAGTCACATTTTTTTTTGTCATTTGAATAATGATTTAGTCTAGTTATTGTCAAGATGACAAAAGCAATCAGCCATTTCAGTCAGCCAAATACCCTTTATTTTTAGTCATATTTTAGTCACATTACATTTGTATTGCCTCGTTAACCTATGCATAACGTCCTTTTGCAGCAGCTAGCCTAGCGGTTAAGAGGGTTGGGCCAGTATCCAAAAGGTCGCTGGTCTGTTGATGTGCCCTTGAGCAAGGCACTTAACCCTAATTTAACGTTTATGTTAAATTATTGCTCCAGACGTTTATGTTAAATTAGTGCTCCAGGTGTTTATGTTAAATTAGTGCTCCAGGCGTTTATGTTAAATTAGTGCTCCAGGTGTTTATGTTAAATTAGTGCTCCAGACGTTTATGTTAAATTATTGCTCCAGGCGTTTATGTTAAATTAGTGCTCCAGGCGTTTATGTTAAATTAGTGCTCCAGACGTTTATGTTAAATTAGTGCTCCAGATGTTTATGTTAAATTAGTGCTCCATGTGTTTATGTTAAATTAGTGCTCCAGGCGTTTATGTTAAATTAGTGCTCCAGGCATTTATGTTAAATTAGTGCTCCAGACGTTTATGTTAAATTAGTGCTCCAGATGTTTATGTTAAATTAGTGCTCTAGACGTTTATGTTAAATTAGTGCTCCAGGCTTTTATGTTAAATTAGTGCTCCAGATGTTTATGTTAAATTAGTGCTCTAGACGTTTATGTTAAATTAGTGCTCCAGGCGTTTATGTTAAATTAGTGCTCTAGACGTTTATGTTAAATTAGTGCTCCAGGCGTTTATGTTAAATTAGTGCTCCAGACATTTATGTTAAATTAGTGCTCTAGACGTTTATGTTAAATTAGTGCTCCAGGCGTTTATGTTAAATTAGTGCTCCAGACATTTATGTTAAATTAGTGCTCCAGGCTTTTATGTTAAATTAGTGCTCCAGATGTTTATGTTAAATTAGTGCTCCAGGCGTTTCTTAAATTGGTGCTCCAGAAGTTTATGTTAAATTAGTGCTCCATGTGTTTATGTTAAATTAGTGCTCCAGGCATTTATGTTAAATTAGTGCTCCAGACGTTTATGTTAAATTAGTGCTCCAGATGTTTATGTTAAATTAGTGCTCTAGACGTTTATGTTAAATTAGTGCTCCAGACGTTTATGTTAAATTAGTGCTCCAGATGTTTATGTTAAATTAGTGCTCTAGACGTTTATGTTAAATTAGTGCTCCAGGCGTTTATGTTAAATTAGTGCTCCAGACATTTATGTTAAATTAGTGCTCCAGACGTTTATGTTAAATTAGTGCTCCAGGCGTTTGTTAAATTAGTGCTCCAGAAGTTTATGTTAAATTAGTGCTCCATGTGTTTATGTTAAATTAGTGCTCCAGGCGTTTATGTTAAATTAGTGCTCCAGGCGTTTATGTTAAATTAGTGCTCCAGGCGTTTATGTTAAATTAGTGCTCCATACGTTTATGTTAAATTAGTGCTTCATACGTTTATGTTAAATTAGTGCTCCAGGCGTTTATGTTAAATTAGTGCTCCAGGCGTTTATGTTAAATTAGTGCTCCAGGCGTTTATGTTAAATTAGTGCTCCAGGCGTATGTTAAATTAGTGCTCCAGGCGTTTGTTAAATTAGTGCTCCAGATGTTTGTGTTAAATTAGTGCTCCATGTGTTTATGTTAAATTAGTGCTCCAGGCGTTTATGTTAAATTAGTGCTCCAGACGTTTATGTTAAATTATTGCTCCAGACGTTTATGTTAAATTAGTGCTCCAGGTGTTTATGTTAAATTAGTGCTCCAGGTGTTTATGTTAAATTAGTGCTCCAGGCGTTTATGTTAAATTAGTGCTCCAGGTGTTTATGTTAAATTAGTGCTCCAGGCGTTTATGTTAAATTAGTGCTCCAGACGTTTATGTTAAATTAGTGCTCCAGATGTTTATGTTAAATTAGTGCTCCAGGTGTTTATGTTAAATTAGTGCTCCAGGCTTTTATGTTAAATTAGTGCTCCAGGTGTTTATGTTAAATTAGTGCTCCAGACGTTTGTTACAGCAGTGCTCCAGACGTTTGTTACAGCAGTGCTCCAGACGTTTATGAATTGTTGTTAAATGGAGATGAATTTGCCTACATCTTCATGTGCACTAACATCATAGGTTCATTTATTTTGGGGATTATTCACAACATAAGGAAGTGAAAACTCAAAACACATTAGCTAGATCGCTAACACTAGATATAATGCTCACTACTAGTGGTCATGTATTAATCTAACAGTAAATGTAATGTCCTACCACAACCTGCTACGCTATGCACTCACAATGGCCGATGCGCAATTACTCATTCTGCACTCTCCCTATCTTAAAGCCATATCAAATATCTCGATTGTAAAATAGTTGCTATTGAGCTCAATATTAAGAGATGACAAATAAAAAGCACACTCACAGAAAGCTGAGAACAACAGTAATTCATTCGAAAGCTACTTATTTCCCCTAATTGGATTTTGAGTACATTCAGATGCCTTTTTATCTCTCTCCCGGAGCACTGGACAGACACTTTTATTACAGGAACTAGACAGACACTTTTATTACAGGAACTGAGGAGACACTTTTATTACAGGAACTGAGGAGTCACTTTTATTACAGGAACTGAGGAGACACTTTTATTACAGGAACTGAGGAGTCACTTTTATTACAGGAACTGAGGAGACTCTTTTATTACAGGAACTGAGGAGACACTTTTATTACAGGAACTGAGGAGACACTTTTATTACAGGAACTGAGGAGACTCTTTTATTACAGGAACTGAGGAGACTCTTTTATTACAGGAACTGAGGAGACACTTTTATTACAGGAACTGAGGAGACACTTTTATTACAGGAACTGAAGATACACTTTTATTACAGGAACTGAGGAGACACTTTTATTACAGGAACTGAAGAGACACTTTTATTACAGGAACTGAGGATACACTTTTATTACAGGAACTGAGGAGTCACTTTTATTACAGGAACTGAGGAGTCACTTTTATTACAGGAACTGAGGAGTCACTTTTATTACAGGAACTGAGGAGACACTTTTATTACAGGAACTGAGGAGACACTTTTATTACAGGAACTGAGGAGTCACTTTTATTACAAGAAATGGACAGACACTTTTATTACAGGAAATGGACAGACACTTTTATTACAGGAATCATGAGGATAATGCACTTTACTGTTAGACCAAATCATGTTTTTTAGCCACCCAAAAAATAGCATTTTTTTAAACTTTTGAGTGAGCTGACCATGTAATGAATGTTCAGCTCGCACGTGACCAATTACATATTTCACTCGCACAGCCACTGGGAAGCATTATCCATCTGTAATTAGCCTACCTGAGCGTATGTATTGTGATGCTGAGCTTTCAGATGTCTCTTGAGGTCAGTATTGTGGGCGCCCGAGTAGTGCAGCGGTCTAAGACACTGCATCTCCGTGCAAGAGGTGTCACTATAATACCTGGTTCAAATCCAGACTGTGTAACATATGGCTGTGATTGAGAGTCCCATAGGGTGGGGCACAATTGGCCCAGGTTTGGCTGGAGTAGGCCGTCATTGTAAATAAGAATTTGTTCTTAACTACCTTGGTGCAAATGCTGTCATCTCCTGTGTAAATGTTGCATTTGGGCTTGTTTGAGTCTACATGATAATTAAAGTGTCTCCCTGTTTTCCACTGGGAGAGTAGCCATGGTATTGGCGTCATTGATTTTGTTGCCGCCAGATTGCAAATAACACTGAAAAGATCTCAATCTCTCCAAAAGCTCTTCTCCAGTCCATTTACTAGTCAGATTTTTGTTATGGAGTTCATTTTGTCTTGTCTCGTTTTTGTCAAAACCAAATGAAAAATATTTTTTGTTTAGTTATAGTTTTTGCTGGGGTCTGTTTAGTCAGTTATCGTCTCGTCAATTGCTACTGAAAAATAGGTATTTGACAAATATTTCTCACTATATTAATTAATACTGGTCTGCACCACTGAACCTCAGCCACAGATCATGTCTCGGGGAGATGTCAAGATAAGAAGCAGCCTTCCGCTGTCTGCTCTCAAAGCCAAGGCCCCAACACAATTACTAGTCTGGGGTGATAATAGACGTCCCAGGGAGAAGTTATGGCTTTCACATTTGCTCCTGGTTCTCTATCTCTCTCGCTATCTCTCTTTCTTTCTCTCTAAATCTCTCTCTCTATCTCTCTCTCTATATATATACAGTTGAAGTCGGAAGTTTACATACACCTTAGCCAAATACATTTAAACTCAGTTTTTCACAATTCCTGACATTTAATCCTAGTAAATATTTCCTGTCTTAGGTCAGTTAGGATCACCACTTTATTTTAAGAAAGTGAAATGTCAGAATAATAGTAGAGATAATGATTTATTTCAGCTTTTATTTCATTCATCACATTCCCTGTGGGTCAGAAGTTTACATACACTCAGTTAGTATTTGGTAGCATTGCCTTTAAATTGTTTAACTTGGGTCAAACGTTTCAGGAAGCTTTCCACAAGCTTCCCACAATAAATTGGGTGAATTTTGGTCCATTCCGCCTGACAGCTGATGTAACTGAGTCAGGTTTGAAGGCCTCCTTGCTCGCACACACTTTTTCAGTTCTGCCCACAAATGTTCTATGGGATTGAGGTCAGGGCTTTCTGATGGTTACTCCAATACCTTGACTTTGTTGTCCTTAAGCCATTTTGCCACTACTTTGGAAGCTTGGGGTCATACAGTGCCTTGCGAAAGTATTCGGCCCCCTTGAACTTTGCGACCTTTAGTATGGTCGAATCCGGAAACTATCATCTCGAAAACAAGACATTTATTCTTTCAGTGAAATACGGAACCGTTCCATATTTTATCTAACGGGTGGCATCCATCAGTATAAATATTACTGTTACATTGCACAACCTTCAATGTTATGTCATAATTACATAAAATTCTGGCAAATTAGTTCGCAATTAGACAGGCGGCCCAAACTGTTGCACATACCCTGACTATGCGTGCAATGAACGCAAGAGAAGTGATATTGCTTAATATTGCCTGCTAACCTGGATTTATTTTAGCCAAATATGCAGGTTTAAATATATAAACTTGTGTATTGATTTTAAGAAAGGCATTGGTGTTTATGGTTAGGTAAACGTTGGAGCAACGACAGTCCTTTTTCGCGAATGCGCACTGCATCGATTATATGCAACACAGGACACGCTAGATAAACTAGTAATATCATCAACCATGTGTAGTTATAACTAGTGATTATGATTGATTAAGTTTAATGCTAGCTAGCAACTTACCTTGGCTTCTTACTGCATTCGCATAACAGGCGGGCTCCTCGTGAGGCAGGTGGTTAGAGCGTTGGACTCGTTTAACCGTAAGGTTGCAAGATTGAATCCCTGAGCTGACAAGGTAAAAACCTGTCGTTCTGCCCCTGAACAAGGCAGTTAACTCACCTTCCTAGTCCGTCATTGAAAATAAGAATGTGTTCTTGACTGACTTGCCAAGTTAAATAAAGATTATACAAAGGTGTACAACAGAAACATTTTTGCAAAATCGGCGTCCAAAATTACCGATTTCCGATTGTTATGAAAGCCCTAATTAATCGGCCATTCCGATTAATCGGTCGACCTCTAGTCCTAACTGACTTACCAAAACTATAGTTTGTTAACAAGAAATGTTTGGAGTGGTTGAAAAACTAGTTTTAATGACTCCAACCTAAGTGTATGTAAACTTCCGACTATATATATGTGTGTATATGTATATATACAGTGCCTTGCGAAAGTATTCGGCCCCCTTGAACTTTGCGACCTTTTGCCACATTTCAGGCTTCAAACATAAAGATATAAAACTGTACTTTTTTGTGAAGAATCAACAACAAGTGGGACACAATCATGAAGTGGAACGACATTTATTGGATATTTCAAACTTTTTTAACAAATCAAAAACTGAAAAATTGGGCGTGCAAAATAATTCAGCCCCTTAACTTTCAGTGCAGCAAACTCTCTCCAGAAGTTCAGTGAGGATCTCTGAATGATCCAATGTTGACCTAAATGACTAATGATGATAAATACAATCCACCTGTGTGTAATCAAGTCTCCGTATAAATGCACCTGCACTGTGATAGTCTCAGAGGTCCGTTAAAAGCGCAGAGAGCATCATGAAGAACAAGGAACACACCAGGCAGGTCCGAGATACTGTTGTGCGGAAGTTTAAAGCCAGATTTGGATACAAAAATATTTCCCAAGCTTTAAACATCCCAAGGAGCACTGTGCAAGCGATAATATTGAAATGGAAGGAGTATCAGACCACTGCAAATCTACCAAGACCTGGCCGTCCCTCTAAACTTTCAGCTCATACAAGGAGAAGACTGATCAGAGATGCAGCCAAGAGGCCCATGATCACTCTGGATGAACTGCAGAGATCTACAGCTGAGGTGGGAGACTCTGTCCATAGGACAACAATCAGTCGTATATTGCACAAATCTGGCCTTTATGGAAGAGTGGCAAGAAGAAAGCCATTTCTTAAAGATATCCATAAAAAGTGTCGTTTAAAGTTTGCCACAAGCCACCTGGGAGACACACCAAACATGTGGAAGAAGGTGCTCTGGTCAGATGAAACCAAAATTGAACTTTTTGGCAACAATGCAAAACGTTATGTTTGGCGTAAAAGCAACACAGCTCATCACCCTGAACACACCATCCCCACTGTCAAACATGGTGGTGGCAGCATCATGGTTTGGGCCTGCTTTTCTTCAGCAGGGACAGGGAAGATGGTTAAAATTGATGGGAAGATGGATGGAGCCAAATACAGGACCATTCTGGAAGAAAACCTGATGGAGTCTGCAAAAGACCTGAGACTGGGACGGAGATTTGTCTTCCAACAAGACAATGATCCAAAACATAAAGCAAAATCTACAATGGAATGGTTAAAAAATAAACATATCCAGGTGTTAGAATGGCCAAGTCAAAGTCCAGACCTGAATCCAATCGAGAATCTGTGGAAAGAACTGAAAACTGCTGTTCACAAATGCTCTCCATCCAACCTCACTGAGCTCGAGCTGTTTTGCAAGGAGGAATGGGAAAAAATTTCAGTCTCTCGATGTGCAAAACTAATAGAGACATACCCCAAGCGACTTACAGCTGTAATCGCAGCAAAAGGTGGCGCTACAAAGTATTAACTTAAGGGGGCTGAATAATTTAGCATGCCCAATTTTTCAGTTTTTGATTTGTTAAAAAAGTTTGAAATATCCAATAAATGTCGTTGCACTTCATGATTGTGTCCCACTTGTTGTTGATTCTTCACAAAAAAGTACAGTTTTATATCTTTATGTTTGAAGCCTGAAATGTGGCAAAAGGTCGCAAAGTTCAAGGGGGCCGAATACTTTCGCAAGGCACTGTATATATATGTATATCTCGCTATCTCTCTCTTTATCTTTCTCATTGTCTCTCTAAATTTCTCTCGCTATCTCTCTCTCTCTCTCTCTCTCGCTATCACTCTCTCGCTATTTCTCTCTCGCTATCTTTCTTTCTCTCTAAATCTCTCTTGATATCTGTCTCTGTCTCTCTGCCTGTCTCTCTGTCTCTCTCTCTCTTTCTCTCTCTCTGTCTCTTTCTCTCTGTCTCGCTAACTCTAAAAGTAAAACAGAGATGTACTCAGCTCTTGTAGTCGAGAGAACTTTTAAGCATTCACCCAGGGCTTATTCAATATTATGGTTTGAGCCCTGCATTCTGATTGGCTGAAAGCCATGGTATATCAGACCGTATACGACGGGTATGACAACATTTATTTTACTGCTCTAACTACATTGGGAACCAGTTTATAATAGCAATAAGGCTCCTCAGGGATTTGTGATATATGGCCAATATACCACGGCTAAGGGCTGTATCCAGGCACCCTGCGTTGTCGTGCGCAAGAACAGTCCTTAGCCGTGGTATATTGGCCATATACCACACTTCCTCGGGCCTTATTGCTTCATTTTTTCCTTCCCACTGTTAGTGACTTTTATCTGTCTATTTCTACATTCTCTGATCTACATTTTATCTGTATATTTCTACATTCTCTCATTACATTTTATTTGTCGATTTCTACATTTTCTAATCTCTATTTTATCGGTCTATTTCTACATTCTCTGATCTACATTTTATCTGTCTATTCCTACATTTCCTCAGCTCAACAGTCCTCCCTCCATCCTTCCATATCGCTTGATCTTGAAAGAGATGCGTGAGCAATCATTTTCTCTCTCTCTCTCTCTCTCCCTCTCTCTCTCATTCTCCCTCTCTCTCTCATTCTCTCTCTCTCTCTCTCTCTCATTCTCTCTCTCATTCTCTCTCTCTCACTCTCTCTCTCTCTCTCATTCTCTCTCTCTCTCTCTCTCTCCCTCTCTCTCTCATTCTCTCTCTCATTCTCTCTCTCTCTCTCATTCTCTCTCTCTCTCTCCCCCTCTCTCTCTCTCTCTCTCTCTCTCCCTCTCTCTCTCTCATTCTCTCTCCCCCTCTCTCTCTCTCTCTCTCTCTTTTCTATCCATGGCCTCAACATTACAGGTGAAGCCTTTTCTGCCTTCATTGTCCATCAGCGGGTTGATTTGATTTTCATATGGTGGCTGTGTAATTTTCACACGTAGAGGAGGAGAGGAAGAGAGGGAGAAGCGCGTTGTAGGTCCTTCTCTCTCTACTCTTCGTGTCTTCCTCTCCTCCACATGGAAATCACACAGCCACCGTTCTCTCCCTACTCATCCTGTCTTCCTCTCCTCCACATGGAAATCACACATCCGCTTTCTTCTCTTCCTCTCCCACTCTTCCTCTCTTTTCCATCTAACAGGCCCCTGTGCCCTGGCCCCTATCACCTCCTACTGTGCTGATCACCTCTTTCTCTCTGTCTTGCTCTCCGTTCACTCACCACTCACTCCTCATCGTCTCTCCGGGTGTGAGACACACACAAGCAGGCAGGCATGCACACACACTCGCTTATGCTCTCTCTCTCTCTCTCTCTCACACACACACACACACACACACACACACACACACACACACACACACACACACACACACACACTGCTCGCCTCTCGCTCCTCTCCTGGTGTGAGACACGGGGCCATTCAATCATCAGCCATTCTAGTCATGAAAGAAAGGTCCAACCAGGAGAGTTTTCACTCAGGTCCAGTTGATCTGGTTGAGAGAGGGCCTTCCTTTCCTTTCTCTTGTATTTCTTGTCCTCATACTCAGCCACTTTTCTTTAGGGTAATGCAGGATAAAGCTCCATCCAGTTGCTGTCAGTTTGCTACAAGTTTCTGTCTACTCTGCTGACACTACTACTTCTTCCTTTGACAAGGTTCAATTGATTTGAATCTCTGGTCTTGACTTCAAAGCGGCTCCTTTTTCCAATTTTAAAACTTTAGTGAGGTTGGGAGTAACATAAACTTCAGAGAACAAAATCCATTTTGAACAACAGCAGCACAGATCCAGAGCAACTTGTCTTGAACCACCTTCATTGTGTGGATAAATGTCGCTGTATTCTTTATGCAATACAGACTAGTTGTCTTGCCAGCCATTGTAATGCCAGTTTCTGTGTAATCAGTGATGTCTGTGCCCTGACATTTTCAAGTGGCATTATGGGATGTGTGTGGGTGTGTGGGTGTGTGTGTGTGTGTGTGTGTGTGTGTGTGTGTGTGTGTGTCAGGCGTGACATGTCACACAGATGTGACCCAGATCATGACGATGAATACTAATACATCCTGTTTCCTGTCTAAAGATGTGGGCGATTCCTCCCCATGGTGGAGATGAAAAGAGAGGAGAAGAGAAGATGACAGAGTGGGGAGGAGTAGGGAGGAGTGGAGGGGTGTATAGGAGTGGGGAGGAGTGGAGGGGTGTAGAGTAGTCGGGAGGAGTGGAGGGGTGTAGAGGAGTGGAGGGGTGTAGAGGAGTAGAGGTGTGGAGGGGAGGGGTGTGAAGGAGAGAAGAGGAGTGTGGAGGGGAGGAGAGGAGTGTGGAAGAGAGAGAAGGGAAGGAGAGCCTCTGATCTCTCCTCCTTCTCCTCTCCTCTCATGTTTAGTCTTGATTTAATCGTAGTCTTTTGATCACAAGGCCTCTCAGACGAATCAGACAGGACAGGCTGTGCTGCCGGTGGACAGGCGGTAAGGCGGGTAGACAAGGCGGATGTCTGAAACATGTTAGTATAGCTCGTGGCCGCCTCCTTCCTCCCACACTGACCGTTTCACGCCAACACTCCACTCGCTCTCTGGGCTCCAGTCACAGCGGGATACAATATCAAATGATTAATTTAATCTGGCTGTTCAGCACGCACGCACACACACACACACACACACACACACACACACACATACACACACACACATGCCTGGGACGGATGTCAACCACTGCTGCCACACTCTGCCACCCTCACTAATTTTGACCAGAAGCCTATGGACTCTAGTGCACTATATAGGGAATAGGGTGCCATTTCTGACCTACATCAGCTCAGGGTGGAGAGGCTGCTGGCTGCCTGCTAGATGAATCAAGAGGTTACCAGCCTGCCTGAGCCTCTCTTCGTGTTCACACCTCATTACCAGCCTGGGAGAAAGACCTGACATGTTGTCATCTGTTGGCAAGAGCCACTTAGGAGGGGAGAGCAGAGAGAAGCTGTGGTTTGGCGGGGGACATGGATGTGAGGAGAGCCAGCAAGCCTTTCCTGCCCGCAAAAAAACCCATTTGGTATTCATCCTGGAGGGCCTCACACAGACACACACACGCCTCACAAATGCAGTTATGCACAAACACACTTTGAACAAATCACAACATTTTTTATTTTTTTAATATCTACAGAGACCCATTATCAGCAACCATCACTCCTGTGTTTCAATGGTACGTTGTGTTAGCTAATCCAAGTTTATCATTATAAAAGGCTAAATGATCATTAGAAAACCCTTTTGCAATTATTAGCACAGCTGAAAACTGTTGTACTGATTATAGACGCAATAAAACTGGCCTTTAGACTAGTTGAGTATCAGAATTTGTGTGTTCGAAAAAGGCCCGAAACAAAGAACTTTCTTCTGAAACTGGTCAGTCTATTCTGGTTCTGAGAAATGAAGGCTATTCCATGTGAGAAATTGCCAAAAAACTGAAGATCTCGTACAACGCTTCACAGAACAGCGCAAAATGGCTCTAACCAAAATAGAAAGAGGGGTGGGAGGCCCCAGTGCACAACTGTGCAAGAGGACAAGTACATTAGAGTGTCTAGTTTGAGAAACAGATGCCTCACAAGTCCTCAACTGGCAGCTTCATTAAATAGTACCTGCAAAACACCAGTCTTAACATCAACAGTGAAGAGGCAACTCCGGGATGCTGGCCTTCTAGGCAGAGTTCCTCTGTCCAGTGTCTGTGTTCTTTTGCCCAACTTAATATTTTATTTGTATTGGCCGGTCTGAGATATGGCTCTGCCTGAGCAGAGTATTTAAATATTTAAATATATTTACCTTCATTTAACAGAGACAGAGACGGAGGTGTTTTGTAGTTATACGAGGTGTCATCATCGCTACATTGCTGGTCAGATGTGGCTGGATTAGAAATATAGAAATATGGGCTTCGTGCCAAATGGAAGCCTACTATCCCTATAGGGAATAGGGTGCCATTTGGGACGAAGGCCTGTCATCTGTCTGGGGAAACAGCACCAGTCTGAGAGACCTACAGCAGAACTATAATAGGAGCATTACCATTGATCTCCAACATGGTCTCTGTCTCGTCTTTGGATCTCTTTCGGAGGCACCACTCTGCTAAAAACTCAAATTTATCTGCTGAGAGGGAGGCCAAGGCCACGTATTCACAAACGTCTCAGAGTCGGAGTACTGGATCAGGTCCCCCCCAGCATAGCCTTTAATCACATTCGTTATCTAAACAGTCCAAACTGATCCGAGATCAGCACTTCTACTCTGAGGTGCTGTTTGAATACTTGCCCTGGTTCCCCCTGTTCATTTCTTATTGATTTTTATAACCTTTATTTAACTAAGCAAGTCAGTTAAGAACAAATTCTTATTTACAATGATGACCTACCCAGGCGTTGCTGGGCCAATTGTGTGCCTCCCTATGGGACTCCCAATCACGGCTGTGATACAGCCTGGAATCAAAACCAGTGACTGTAGTGACGCCTCTTGCACTGAGATGCAGTGCCTTAGACCGCTGGATCACTCAACAACACAGCTACGGTTGTGGAATACAAGTACACTCTTATAGGCCTTTAATGTTTTTCATTACAATTAAAAAAAACACAAAACTGATCCTAGATCAGCTTCTACTCAGTGACTCTTTAATGAAAACTGATCCAGTAACTCCCACTGACCCTTCTTCATCATATTCAGTAAAATCGCAGAGAAGTGACTAAAGAACAGAGTAATTCACAACACTGAGTCTTGTATATGCAGACAGACTGTGTGTGGTGCCTGCTTTCACAGTTAGTGGCTAATTATTTGCCAAGGGAAATATTACCATTTGTTCAGAGATAGAGAGAGAGATCTTTGTCAGTTTGTTTCTAAGCTTCCTTCAGGGAATCCTCTTAGAAGGTGTTGTGTGTGTTCCCCTTGAAGAGCTGTCTAATCTTCAACAATACAACTGTATCAATCTGTGCTTGGCTGGAAACCCATGTTTTTATGACTCAATATTCCCCAAACACCACGTACTAAACACATGACAGACAGGGAGTTAAGTGGCTGTGTGTGTGTTGAGATGTAATAATGGCTTGTCTCTGGTGCTGGCTGGTAATTGAAGCAACCTGTGATTGGGGTTCAGTTGCTGCCATCTTGATGTGTGTGTGTGTTTGTGTTTGTGTGTGTGTGTGTGTGTGTGTGTGTTGAGATGTAATAATGGCTCGTCTCTGGTGCAGGCTGGTAATTGAAGCAATCTGTGATTGGGGTTCAGTTGCTGCCATCTTGATGTGTGCGTGCATGCGTGCGTGCGTGTGAGATTGGGGTTGAGATAGAGCCATCTCGCTGAGTGTTGGGTAGACATGTCATCATCAGCTGCTGCTTTTAAGGAGATGACACTTCAAGACAAACACACACACCTAAAGAGGACACTTCAGAGATGCTATGAGAGCCTTATTTCATTCCGGTCCCAACGTCGGACCCAAGCGGTATATCAGAGTAGAGTGGACTTGAAGTGTTGTTATGTTGTGTGGTCTCCTTACCTGGTTTCTTCTCTGTTATTGCTGTCGTAATTCACTCTCTCTCTCTTTTTATCTTTCTCTTATTTTTTCTCTCTCTCATTTTCCCTCTCTCTCTCTCTCCAACTAATAGCTTCCATCATTACATTTTTTCTGTGTTTTTTCTTGACTCTGTAATGATATCATGTAAAAGTGGGATTATTATGTTACATCTATTATTCTGGGGCATCTATTGTAATGGGAAATCTATTATTATGGGATATCTATTGTAATGGGGCATCTATTGTCATGGGACATCTATTGTCATGGGACATCTATTATTATGTTACATCTATTATTATGTTACATCTATTATTGTGGGACATCTAATAAAATGACATCTATTATCATGGGACACATATTATTATGGGACACATATTGTTATGGGACATCTATTATTTTGGGACATCAATTGTTAGGGGACATCTATTATTATGTTACATCTATTATTATGGGACGTCTATTATCATGTGACATATATTATTATGGGATGGCAGGTAGCCTAATGGTTAGAGCATTAGGCCATTAACCGGAATGTTCCTGAATCGACTCCCCGAGCTGACAAGGTAAAAATCTGTTGTTCTGCTCCTAAGCAAGGCAATTAACCCACTGTTCCTCGGGCGCCGTGGATGTCGATTAAGGCAGCGCCCCGCACCTCTCTGATTCAGAGGGGTTGGGTTAAATGCGGAAGATGCATTCAGTTGGACAACTGACTAGGTATCCCCCTTTCCCTATTATTATGGGACATCTTTTATAATGTTACATGTATTATTATGGGACATCTATTATTATGGGACATAATAATATTATGGGACATCACCAATGCTTTCAGTTTCACACATCACATCTCTAAGACGAGTATGGGAATAAGACAGAGAGATAGAGGAGGAGGAGGAGGGAAGTAGACAGACGAGACGATATGTTTAGCAAGATAGATGATGGGTCTGTCTTAGTGAAAAAGTTCATTCAAAGAAAGACTTTAAGAGAACTGATGACAAAGTAAATAACCTTTTGACTAAATTCACTACAACGGTGTCCTCGACAACACAGCTATTGTTGTGGAATACAAGTACACCCTTATCGTAAATTATAATATGCTGAAATTATAGAGGACAATCAGTGCCTCTCCAGCATTTCTCATGTAATAATGTTGTCGTATTTTCCAAACACAAGCTTTTGAGATGATAGATGCTGTATCTACAACATAATGCTTTTCACACTACTGAGCCAAACCAAGCTGTACTGAGCCAAACCGAGCTGTACTGAGCCAAACCGAGCTGTACTGAGCCAAACCGAGCTGTACTGAGCCAAACCAAGCTGTACTGAGCCAAACCAAGCTGTACCAAGCTGTACTGAGCCAAACCAAGCTGTACTGAGCCAAACCAAGCTGTACTGAGCCAAACCGAGCTGTACTGAGCCAAACCGAGCTGTACTGAGCCAAACCGAGCTGTACTGAGCCAAACCGAGCTGTACTGAGCCAAACCAAGCTGTACTGAGCCAAACCAAGCTGTACCAAGCTGTACTGAGCCAAACCGAGCTGTACTGAGCCAAACCAAGCTGTACTGAGCCAAACCAAGCTGTACTGAGCCAGACCGAGCTGTACTGAGCCAAACCGAGCTGTACTGAGCCAAACCGAGCTGTACTGAGCCAAACCAAGCTGTACTGAGCCAAACCAAGCTGTACCAAGCTGTACTGAGCCAAACCGAGCTGTACTGAGCCAAACCATGCTGTACCAAGCTGTACTGAGCCAAACCAAGCTGTACTGAGCCAAACCAAGCTGTACTGAGCTGGCCTGGTTATACCATAGCTGCTGGAGCCGTAATGAAAAGGGTATTCCTGTACCTAAACAGACCTACTGCTTGTGTGAAAGGTTATTCCTGTACCTAAACAGACCTACTGCTTGTGTGAAAGGTTATTCCTGTACCTAAACAGACCTACTGCTTGTGTGAAAGGGTATTCCTGTACCTAAACAGACCTACTGCTTGTGTGAAAGGTTATTCCTGATTGAGAGCATGTACTGTATATGCAGAACCAGGTAAATGATAACACCATTAGGTAGATACAGTAGGTGACAGACTGCATCCCTCATAGCCATTATATAAATCATTGGTATCCATGCACACCTTAACGGGATATGAATTTATTTTAAATTGACCTCCGTCTCATCTGCTCCATACTGCAAATCATCTATTTTCTGTGCCAAATGTTGTTGTTTTTACATTAAATCGTGCTTATTTGAAATATCTTCATAGTTTTCATACCTCCTTACTCATGATGGTAAATGTGTGTGTACCCCTTTAAGAGCGTCCAGCGAATCTGCCCAGGAAAGAACAACATGTGGTTCCGGTAAAATAGGTCTTTAGGTTTGGGCTACAGATGAGTGTTTTTCTGCATTGTAAAGGCGTAACCACGGACACAAACCCGTGCTCCTTTTGTTTATATGGCAGAGGCTGTGGTATACATTAGGTAAGGCCAGAGCCATATATTAAGAAATAAATGACTGGCTGAGCCTAATCAGACTTGCCCGTGGTAATGGTTTTAAAAATGGAAAAAAGTACAAATGTACAAATTACTTTGCTCGTGATGCTCGCTCCTCAAGTGATAAAATTCCATGGAGGCGGTTCAGAGGAGGACGGCTCATAATAATGGCTGGAACGGAGCAAATGGATTGGCATCAAACACCTGGAACCAATGTGTTTGGTACCCTTCCACTGATGCCGCTCCAGCCATTACCACAAGCCCGTCTTTCCCAATTAAGGTGCCACCAACCTCCTGTAATACAATTACAGGGCCTTGCAAAAGTATTCATCCCCCGTGTCGTTTTTCCTATTTTGTTGCATTAGAACCTGTAATTTAAATGGATTTTCTAACTGACACACACAAAATAGTCCAAATGGGTCAAGTGAAATGAAAAAAAATACTTGTTTCAAAAAATTATTAAAAAAATAAAAACAGAAAAGTGGTGTGTACATATGTATTCACCCCCTTTTCTATGAAGCCCCTAAATAAGATCTGGTACAACCAATTACCTTCAGAAGTCACATAATTAATTGGGCACCACCAAGCAAGCGGCACCATGAAGACCAAGGAGCTCTCCAAACAGGTCAGGGACAAAGTACGAAGTACAGAACAGGGTTGGGTTATAAAAAGAATATATCCGAAACTTTGAACTTTGAAACTTTTAATCCATTATTAAAAAATTGAAAGAATATGGCAACACAACAAACCTGCCAAGAGAGGGCCGCCCACCAAAACTCACGGACCAGGCAAGGAGGGCATTAATCAGAGAGGCAACAAAGAGACCAAAGATAACCCCGAAGCAGCTGCAAAGCTCCACAGTGGAGATTGGAGTATCTGTCCATCGGACCACATTAAGCCTTACACTCCACAGAGCTGGGCTTTAAGGAAGAGTGGCCAGATAAAAGCCATTGCTTAAAGAAGAAAATAAGCAAACATGTTTGGTGTTCGCCAAAAGGCATGTGGGAGACTCCCCAAACATATGGAAGAAGGTACTCTGGTCAGATGAGACTAAAATTGAGCTTTTTGGCCATCAAGGATAACGATATGTCTGGCGCAAACCCAACACCTCTCATCACCCAGAGAACACATCCACAGTGAAGCATGGAGGTGGCAGCGTCATGCTGTGGGGATGTTTTTCATCGTCAGGGACTGGGAAACTGGTCAGAATTGAAGGAATAATGAATGGCGCTAAATACAGGGACATTCTTAAAGAGAAACCTGTTTCAGTCTTCAAGAGATTTGAGACTGGGACGGAGGTTCACCTTCCAGCAGGACAATGGCCCTAAGCATACTGCTAAAGCAACACTTGAGTGGTTTAAGGGTGGTTTAAACATTTAAATGTCTTGGAATGGCCTAGTCAAAGCCCAGACCTCAATCCAATTGAGAATCTGTGGTATGACTTAAAATTGCTGTACATCAGTGGAACCCATCCAACTTGAAGGAGCTGGAGCAGTTTTGCCTTGAAGAATGGGCAAAAATCCCAGTGGCTAAATGTGCCAAGCTTATAGAGACATACCCCAAGAGACTTGCAGCTGTAATTCCTGCAAAAGGTGGTTCTACAAAGTATTGACTTTGGGGGGTGAATAGTTATGCACGCTCAAGTTTTCAGTTTTTGGGGGCTTAATAAGAAATATTCTGCATCTTCAAAGTGGTAGGCATGTTGTGTAAATCAAATGTGTAAATCAATTTTAATTCCAGGTTGTAAGGCAACAAAAATAGGAAAAATGCCAAGGGTGGTGAATATTTTCGCAAGACACTGTTTAACAACAGCCTGAGCACACTGGACTTGAAACAGTGCTACAGATGTAACCATGTGCCATTTGATGTTTCATCTGACCATGTTTCATCTGTGCTCCCAAGTCGAAATTCCATGTTCATTTACACAGGTCACATTTGTAAGTGAGTGTTCAAAACAATTATCAAGATTAGGAAAAGTTTTGTGGCACACCTGAGAGTTCCTCAAGGCATCGCGGTTGGGAACTACGCACTGGGCAAAATCCGGTTGAATCGACGTTGATTCCACATAATTTCAACACAAAAGTTCAATGTGATGATGTTAAATCAACTGATTGGATTTAGAAAAAAGTCATCAATTTAAGGGAATTTCATATTGTCATTTTTTTCATATTTAACCTACATCCGATGACATGCTGAATTTTCTGTTCAGATTTCACGTTAGTTGAACCCAGTGGGCCCCAGGACAGAGTTTCTCGGTGATCATTGGAGAAGAGAGGAATATGTTCTCTCCTTGAGCTTTCTCAAATCAAATCACAGTTTATTGGTCACATATTTAGCAGATGTTATTGCGGGTGTAGCGAAATGCTTGTGTTCATTGCTCCAACTGTGAAGTAATATCTAACAATTCACAACAATATACACAAATCTAAAAGTTAAATAACGGAATTAAGAAATATATAAATATTAGGATGAGCAATGGGCAGTAGAAATAAATACAGTAGAAATGTTTTTATTTGATCTTTATTTAACTAGGCAAGTCAGTTAAGAACAAATTCTTATTTACAATGACGGCCTAGGAACAGTGGCAGAACAACAGATTTGTACCTTGTCAGCTCAGGGGTTTGAACTTGCAACCTTCCGGTTACTAGTCCAACACTCTAACCACTAGGCTACCCTGCCACCCTGTATATATACAGTATATACATACAGAATTTGTTCTTAACTGACTTGCCTAGTTAAATAAAGGTCAAATATACACATACAGTATATACATATACATATGAGATGAGTAAAGCAGTATGTAAACATTATTCAAGTCACTAGTGTTCCATTTAAAGTGGTCAGTGATTCCATGTCTATGTATACAGGGCAGCAGCCTCTAAGGTGCAGGGTTGAGTAACCGGGTGGTAGCTGGCTAGTGATGGCTGTTTAACAGTCTGATGGCCTTCAGATGGAAGCTGTTTTTCAATCTCTCTGTTCCCAGCTTTGATGCACCTGTACTGACCTCGCCTTCTGCATGATAGCAGGGTGAACAGGCAGTGGCTCAGGTGGTTGTTGTCCTTGATGATCTTTTTGGCCTTTCTGTGACATCGGGTGGTGTAGGTGTCCTGGAGGGCAGGCAGTTTGCCCCCGGTGATGTGTTGGGCAGACCACACCACCCTCTGTAGAGCCCTGCGGTGCGAACCAGGCCTTTATACAGTCCGACAGGATGCTCTCAATTGTGCATTTCTGAAAGTTTGTGAGGGTCTTAGGGGCCAAGCCAAATTGATTCAGGTTAAAGAGGCGCTGTTGCACCTTCTTCACCACGCTGTCTGTGTGGGTGGACCATTTCAGATCGTCAGTGATGTGTACGCCGAGGAACTTGAAGCTTTCCACTTCGGTCCCATCAGTGTGGAAACGGCTTTTTCCTGAAGTCTACCCAAACCCAGACCCATCAGGATCATTAGACTAGATGGAGAAAACGATTGACATGAATTCAACAGGAAGACGGTAGCCTCTATCTTCATTAGAAATCACATATTTAGAAATTGTAACATTTGCTCAAATATTTAAAGAAGCAGCAGTGGGGACAGAACTAATACTGTTAAGTTTTAAAAATATATATATATATATATATAATTTGCTGCAGCTGTTTTGTTATTTCCTCCAGCAAGTAGCAGTACAGAGACAGGTGAATATAACCTGGATGCCCATTGCCAACACCATGCAGGAGGACTTTCCCACATGACAAAATACTACAGTTTTACTATAGAATACTACAGTACTTACTATAGAATTATTTAGTAAACTGTCGTATACTATACCACACTGTAGTATCCCTCGATCATGTGTAATACTCACTATAGTATGTCCGAGTATGCTGTAGAATACTGTCGTATTTACTATAGTAATGTCCACAGAAACACTACAGTTTTTTAACTGTAGTAATACTACAGTATTAAATGTGCATATACCATACCATCACCCTCCCTGTAGCTCAATTTGTCCCACTCATAGGTTAGAAAGTACAGACCGTATGTTGTGTTCCCTACGGGTTATGGAAAAGAGAAGAAGCTCTGAACCTCTCTGTTCAGACCCCAGTCCTACCTACAGTATTTACTCATTTACTCAATAGTAGGTTTCCTCAATGAGAAAGCCCTCACTTCTAAGTCAATGGAGGCACAGTGATGCCGAAATGTTGGTAAAAAAACAAGAACACTATAGTAAATATACTAGAGTAATGATCGTGAAAACTCTACAGTAAATACCACAGTCCTCAAAACAAACTACAGTGGATAGTATTGATACCATAGTATACTATAGTATTTTTTCATGTGGGCTGGTATACTCTCTGTAATGGTGCTGGCGGTTAATGCATAGACAGTCTTTGAAAAGTGAGCAGTGGAGTGTTTCATGTCTACCAGACGGAGACTTTCAAAGACTGTCCCCTTCTCATTTCACTGTCTAGTGTGTGTGTGTGTGTGTGTGTGTGTGTGTGTGTGTGTGACATACAGAAGGAAGGGAGCCCGGGGGTACGAGACCACAGTGTTTTCAAAGATTGCACTTTATTACAGTGCAGAAGATTGGTCTGGACAAGGATCACTACTTCTCTCTCCGCCTCCCTCTCTTTTTCTCTTTATCGTTCTGTCTCTCTCTCTCTCTTTCTGTCACTCTCTTTCTCACTCAACTTTTTCCCTCTATCTCTCTTTCATTCTCTGTCTCTGTCTCTCTCTCTGTCTCCCTCTTTCTATTTCTCTCTCTCTGTTTCTCTCTCTCTGTCTCTGTCTGTCTCTCTCTCTGTCTCCCTCTTTCTATTTATCTGTCTCTCTCTCTCTGTCTCTCTCTCTTTCTCTCTATCTCTGTTTCCCTCTTTTTATTTCTCTCTCTCTCTCTCAATCCTCATATCCCCGACAGACAGTCAGAGCTATTATCCCGATGGCTAAGATTAAATATAAAAGAAAATAAATAAATAAGGCTAGCATGATAAATGGTGAAAGTTATCTTATTAAAACTGGAGAGAGAGCAGAACATTCACACTGGTGGGAGGAGGGTATGAGAGGAGGGGAGGAGGAGAGGAATGGGAGGAGGGAAGGAGAGGATCCACTCAACCTGTTGGCCCCTGTGTGTACGTGTGTGTGGGCATATTGTTATTCCTACCTGTCTTGTGACTGTTGTTGTTGATATATGTAGTATTGGAAACATTGATGTCAATAATGCATCTCTACAGAGAGGGAGAAAACCAAGGGCTCAGTCATGCGTCACTTCCATTATCCAGACCATCACCATCTGTCAGTCTCTGGCTCATCAGCATAGCTTCGGACTTAATGAGGCCTCTCTTTCCATCCAAACAAGCAAAGACTATATGCAGTCCATTTTGTTGCGGTTGGCATTGACGGCACATCTTCGAGACTGATTTAATTACCTTTCTCTCCTCAGTTATTTATTTATGCTCAGCAACCGCTCAGGTTGTTGTCCAGACATTAATGTGTGTTCAATAACCTCTCAAACCTTGGCTAGGCTAGGGAAATAGTGAAGGGCAGAGAGATGAGGCTTGGGAAATAGGGAAGGGCAGAGAGATGAGGCTTGGGAAATAGGGAAGGGCAGAGAGATGAGGCTAGGGAAATATGGAAGGGCAGAGAGATGAGGCTAGGGAAATAGGGAAGGGCAGAGAGATGAGGCTAGGGAAATAGGGAAGGGCAGAGAGATGAGGCTTGGGGAATAGGGAAGGGCAGAGAGATGAGGCTAGGGAAATAGGGAAGGGCAGAGAGATGAGGCTAGGGAAATAGGGAAGGGCAGAGAGATGAGGCTTGGGAAATAGGGAAGGGCAGAGAGATGAGGCTAGGGAAATAGGGAAGGGCAGAGAGATGAGGCTAGGGAAATAGGGAAGGGCAGAGAGATGAGGCTTGGGAAATAGGGAAGGTCAGAGAGATGAGGCTAAGGAAATAGGGAAGGGCAGAGAGATGAGGCTAAGGAAATAGGGAAGGGCAGAGAGATGAGGCTAAGGAAATAGGGAAGGGCAGAGAGATGAGGCTAAGGAAATAGGGAAGGGCAGAGATATGAGGCTAGGGAAATAGGGAAGGGCAGAGAGATGAGGCTTGGGAAATAGGGAAGGGCAGAGAGATGAGGCTTGGGAAATAGGGAAGGGCAGAGAGATTAGGATAGAGAAATAGGGAAGGGCAGAGAGATGAGGCTAGGCTAGAGAAATAGGGAAGGGCAGAGAGATGAGGCTAGGCTAGAGAAATAGGGAAAGGCAGAGAGATGAGGCTAGGCTAGGGAAATAGGGAAGGGCAGAGAGATGAAGCTAGGGAAATAGGGAAGTGCAGAGAGATGAGGCTAGGGAAATAGGGAAGGGCAGAGAGATGAGGCTAGGGAAATAGGGAAGGGCAGAGAGATGAGGCTAGGCTAGAGAAATAAAGAAGGGCAGAGAGATGAGGCTAGGGAAATAGGGAAGGGCAGAGAGATGAGGCTAGGGAAATAGGGAAGGGCAGAGAGATGAGGCTTGGGGAATAGGGAAGGTCAGAGAGAGGTTGGGTTTTGTTGTGTTGTATTTTCTTGGCTAGACAGGCTGTAGATGTAAATGAGTGTTTGTTCAAAGCAGGAACACCTGGTCAAACTAAGGCCGTGACGATCTCCTTTTCAAGTCCAGTACATGGAAAACATGTTCTCCAGATAATAAATAGGCCTGATATTTGTGCACTGTTGAATGCTTTTGGCATACTTTGTGTGCAGTGGAAGTTTCAGCCAGATGGTCTCTGTCAGGTCAACGTCATTTGAGTTGAATGTAAAGACAGTGTTTTTGTACTCTGTACATGGAGAATATCTATCTCATGCCAAAATAAATACATTTCAGGAATATTATCATGCCTGTTATCCATCTAGCCATTTCTAGCTTAGGGTTCTGAGGCGGTGGCATTCCACACAGATCAGACCGAGTAATAATTCCGGGCATCGCTAGGGTCAGACCGATGTCAGATATTGAATGACTCATCTCTCTAGTAAATTACATTTATTTCAACAATCCTAATTACATTTCTGACATCACTATCAGAATCTATCAAATGTATTTATAAAGCCCTTCTTACATCAACTGATGTCACAAAGTGCTATACAGAAACCCAGCCTAAAGCTCCCAAACAGCAATCAATGCAGGTATAGAAGCATTGTAGAATAAATGTGGACCATATCTAAATGATCCTGCTTCCCAAATGGCACCCTATAGCCTTTATTGGATATTGGGGATTGGGGATTGGGGATTGGATATTGGGGATTGGGGATTGTGGATTGGATATTGGGGATTGGGGATTGGATATTGGGGATTGGCTATTGGGTATTGGATATTGGGTATTGGATATTGGATATTGGGTGCCAAATGGGGCACATACTTCAAGATATTGATTTTAAAGTGATATGAGAACAGTTTTGGTAAATGCCAGGGGCAGCATTAAAATGATTCAAGGCTACAACTACAATGAGCTTAAAACATTCGGAACGGATTGAAAAATAGACTTAAAAGAGGAGGGAGTACAGAGCCTACGGCTGTTACGGTGACCGTAGGTGGTCACGAGCCATGATGGCAGTCAAATGCCACGTGACCGCCTAGTCACGGTAATTAGGCTTCTCCAAGCTCTGATGCTGTTGCTGGTCATCAGGAGCCTACCAAACTTGCTAACTGAGGCATTATTAAGTGCTTGTCAAATTGTGAATGAGAGACTGATGAAGTGTGTACAGCCTGTGCAAATAACACAGCAGAGCTAGCGCTGTTTGATATCCTCACCAGAGCTCCCCCAGCTAGCGCTGTTTGATATCCTCACCAGAGCTCCCCCAGCTAGCGCTGTTTGATATCCTCACCAGAGCTCCCCCAGCTAGCGCTGTTTGATATTCTCACCATATTCTCACCAGAGCTCCCCCTTGACTTGTTTTCATTCAGTAGCTATTTGTCTCATGAAGCCCTGAGTGTTCTATGTTATACTGTCTCTCTCTTCATGTCTCATAAAGCCCTGAGTGTTCTATGTTATACTGTCTTTGTTCTGCTCCTTTCATTTCACACCGACAATGGACAGTACACACTTTTATTACTTTCAATTCTAGTGATATTGAAGGATCGTTTTCAGAGGGAGAAAAGGAGGGAGTGATTTTATATGTACCGTGTGTGGGTGTGGGTGTGGATGTGCGTGCGTGTGTGCATGAGAGGCATTGTAATTATCCGTTTGCTCTCCCCTACAGTAGTTATATCACCATCTCTATCCTACAGTAGTTATATCACCATCTCTATCCCACAGTAGTTATATCACCATCTCTGTATATCACCATCTCTATCCTACAGTAGTTATATCACCATCTCTGTATATCACCATCTCTATCCTACAGTAGTTATATCACCATCTCTGTCCTTCAGTAGTTATATCACAATCTCTGTCCTTCAGTAGTTATATCACCATCTCTGTCCTACAGTAGTTATATCACCATCTCTGTATATCACCATCTCTGTCCTTCAGTTGTTATATCACCATCTCTGTCCTTCAGTAGTTATATCACCATCTCTATCCAACAGTATTTATATCACCATCTCTATCCTACAGTAGTTATATCACTATCTCTGTGTATCACCATCTCTATCATACAGTAGTTATATCACCATCTTTATCCGACAGTAGTTATATCACCATCTCTGTATATCACCATCTCTGACCTTCAGTAGTTATATCATCATCTCTGTATATCACCTTCTCTGTCCTACAGTAGTTATATCACCATCTCTATCCGACAGTAGTTATATCACCATCTCTGTATATTACCATCTCTGTCCTACAGTAGTTATATCACCATCTCTATCCTACAGTAGTTATATCACCATCTCTATCCGGCAGTAGTTATATCACCAATACTGTCCATCAGCTGTAGATATAATACTGTATATCAGCTGTAGATATAATACTGTCCATCAGCTGTAGATATAATACTGTCCATCAGCTGTAGATATAATACTGTCCATCAGCTGTAGATATAATACTGTATATCAGCTGTAGATATAATACTGTATATCAGCTGTAGATATAATACTGTTTATGCAGTAGTGTTTTCTCTCTCCCCCTGTTGTCGTCTTCAAAGTCACAAAGTTTTAATTTGATGCACATCAAATATACATGAGATGGAAATTGTCTTTGGCTTCAGGCTGACAATAATAATAATTAAAACACATTTGGCTTGTCATTTAATAACATAAGACCGAGGAGGGATGTAAAGAGGGTACATGAACATCACAGAAGTCTTTTCACTATGCAAAGGACATTGTAGATTAAAAATACTAGAGAGAATACTGTATATTGTATCTGGTCTGGCTTGGGAAATGTACTGTATGTACACATGACTATGAGTGTCTTTGGGAAGAAGTGTCTGCTAAATGACATATATTACTGAATGATACCACACTGAATCCACCCTTATCGAAGGAGGAACTAAGTATGAGTCAGATACAAGTTTAAATGTTTTATTCTGAAATATGAATTTATGTTTTGGTAGTTCTGCATTTCCCAGCAGATAGATTTCCAACAACTCTCTTATCAATGCAGCAAATATTTACAAGTGTGAAACGTCCCAGGTAAGTTTCCCCTCTGATAGGGGCAGGGAATAAATTCCATGTTTTCTTTTTGCTACTCGGGTGCCTTTGCTCCCTTCAGTAAACAAAACCTCTTGTACTTCTTCCTCCACATCTTCTCTCTCATCCTCCGGTGTCCTCCATTCAGTAAACAAAAGCTCTTGTACTTCTTCCTCCACAACTTCTCTCTCCTCCTCCCACTCTCCTCCGGTGTCCTCCATTCAGTAAACAAAAGCTCTTGTACTTCTTCCTCCACAACTTCTCTCTCCTCCTCCCACTCTCCTCCGGTGTCCTCCATTCAGTAAACAAAACCTCTTGTACTTCTTCCTCCACATCTTCTCTCTCCTCCTCCCACTCTCCTCCGGTGTCCTCCATTCAGTAAACAAAAGCTCTTGTACTTCTTCCTCCACGACTTCTCTCTCCTCCTCCCACTCTCCTCCGGTGTCCTCCATTCAGTAAACAAAACCTCTTGTACTTCTTCCTCCACATCTTCTCTCTCCTCCTCCCACTCTCCTCCGGTGTCCTCCATTCAGTAAACAAAAGCTCTTGTACTTCTTCCTCCACAACTTCTCTCTCCTCCTCCCACTCTCCTCCGGTGTCCTCCATTCAGTAAACAAAAGCTCTTGTACTTCTTCCTCGACAACTTCTCTCTCCTCCTCCCACTCTCCTCCGGTGTCCTCCATTCAGTAAACAAAACCTCTTGTACTTCTTCCTCCACATCTTCTCTCTCCTCCTCCCACTCTCCTCCGGTGTCCTCCATTCAGTAAACAAAACCTCTTGTACTTCTAAACAAAACCTCCTCCAGTAAACAAAAGCTCATCTTCTCTCTCCTCCTCCCACTCTCCTCCGGTGTCCTCCATTCAGTAAACAAAACCTCTTGTACTTCTTCCTCCACATCTTCTCTCTCCTCCTCCCACTCTCCTCCGGTGTCATCCATTCAGTAAACAAAAGCTCTTGTACTTCGGTTCCTCCCAGTAAACAAAACCTTTTGTACTTCTTCCTCCACATCTTCCCTCTCCTCCTCCCACTCTCCTCCGGTGTCCTCCATTCAGTAAACAAAACCTCTTGTACTTCTTCCTCCACATCTTCTCTCTCCTCCTCCCACTCTCCTCCGGTGTCCTCCATTCAGTAAACAAAACCTCTTGTACTTCTTCCTCTCCACATCTTCTCTCTCCTCCTCCCACTCTCCTCCGGTGTCCTCCATTCAGTAAACAAAACCTCTTGTACTTCTTCCTCCACATCTTCTCTCTCCTCCTCCCACTCTCCTCCGGTGTCCTCCATTCAGTAAACAAAACCTCCTCCGGTGTCCTACAGTAAACAAAACCTCTTTCCTCCACATCTTCTCTCTCCTCCTCCCACTCTCCTCCGGTGTCCTCCATTCAGTAAACAAAAGCTCTTGTACTTCTTCCTCCACATCTTCCCTCTCCTCCTCCCACTCTCCTCCGGTGTCCTCCATTCAGTAAACAAAACCTCTTGTACTCCTCCGGTGTCCTCCATTCAGTAAACAAAACCTCTTGTACTTCTTCCTCCACATCTTCCCTCTCCTCCTCCCACTCTCCTCCGGTGTCCTCCATTCAGTAAACAAAACCTCTTGTACTTCTTCCTCCACAACTTCTCTCTCCTCCTCCCACTCTCCTCCGGTGTCCTCCATTCAGTAAACAAAACCTCTTGTACTTCTTCCTCCACATCTTCTCTCTCCTCCTCCCACTCTCCTCCGGTGTCCTCCATTCAGTAAACAAAAGCTCTTGTACTTCTTCCTCCACATCTTCTCTCTCCTCCTCCCACTCTCCTCCGGTGTCCTCCATTCAGTAAACAAAAGCTCTTGTACTTCTTCCTCCACATCTTCTCTCTCCTCCTCCCACTCTCCTCCGGTGTCCTCCATTCAGTAAACAAAAGCTCTTGTACTTCTTCCTCCACATCTTCCCTCTCCTCCTCCCACTCTCCTCCGGTGTCCTCCATTCAGTAAACAAAAGCTCTTGTACTTCTTCCTCCACATCTTCTCTCTCCTCCTCCCACTCTCCTCCGGTGTCCTCCATTCAGTAAACAAAACCTCTTGTACTTCTTCCTCTCCACATCTTCTCTCTCCTCCTCCCACTCTCCTCCGGTGTCCTCCATTCAGTAAACAAAAGCTCTTGTACTTCTTCCTCCACATCTTCCCTCTCCTCCTCCCACTCTCCTCCGGTGTCCTCCATTCAGTAAACAAAAGCTCTTGTACTTCTTCCTCCACATCTTCTCTCTCCTCCTCCCACTCTCCTCCGGTGTCCTCCATTCAGTAAACAAAACCTCTTGTACTTCTTCCTCCACATCTTCCCTCTCCTCCTCCCACTCTCCTCCGGTGTCCTCCATTCAGTAAACAAAACCTCTTGTACCTCTTCCTCCACATCTTCTCTCTCCTCCTCCCACTCTCCTCCGGTGTCCTCCATTCAGTAAACCACAGCATATTTCCCTTCGTGGTCCCTCCATTGGGCATCCGTTCATATCCCTCCATACAAAAACAAATACCTAAAACAAAAAAAAACTTGGCAAAGTCCATGAGGTCGATGCTAAAGTTTACAATAACAAGTGACACTAGCCAGCGCACTTCAAGTCAACAAATACTTCCTCTCATTTATCCCTCTGTGGTATCAACTCTCCTCCTCCATTTCATCTACAGTCCAGATGTGGTGTTGCGTACATTGTTTTCTCTGGAACATGTTGAGTCCATTTATCCAACTGTAGTGAACTCTCCTCTAGTTATAGTGTTAGTGGAAGGAGTTGGAGGACAGGTCAATCAGTCATTGTGACAGAGCAATAAAGACTTCTTTGTTAGCAAGGAGTTAATGTTATGTTACCTTCTCTTTCTTTCTTTCTCTCTCTCTGTTATCTCTCTCTCTCTCTCTGTTATCTCTCTCTCTCTCTCTGTTATCTCTCTCTCTCTCTGTCTGTTATCTCTCTCTCTCTCTGTCTTTTATCTATCTCTCTCCCCTCTCTCTGTCTGTCATCTCTCTCTCTCTCTCTCTCTCTGTTATCTCTCTCTCTCTCTGTCTGTTATCTCTCATTCTCTCTCTCTCTCCCCCCTCTCTCTCTCTGTCTGTCATCTCTCTCTGTCTGTTATCTCCCTCTCTCTCCTCTCTCTCACTCTCCTCGCACACCCATCCCACTTTTTCACTCTCTCCGTCTTTGTCTCTTCTCCTCTCCCCGTCTCACCCCAATATGTAGCCTGCTGAGAGAGAGAGAGAGCTCAGTCTCGTAAGCAGGTAACCTCAGTAATAACCTCCTGTGTATCAAGGCCATGCGGTGGACAGCGTCAGGCAGCAGGACTAACACAACTTGGAGAGCATCGCTCACACACACAGTCACACACACACACACACAGACACACACACACACACAAACACACACACACTCACACACACACACTCACACGGACACTCACACAGACAAGGTGCAGACTGTGATATTGCAGCCGTGCATCACAGTGTCTAGATTGGCGACAGAGAAATTCCATTAGAGCTGCTAGCATGTCTCCAGAGATACCAGTCCTGAAATGTGTGTGTATTCTTGTATGCATGCATGTGGAGTGTTTGGGACTGCGGACCTGCGGCAGTGTGTGTGAGTGTATATGTGTATGTTTATGTGTGTGTGTGTTTTGATACATTTTTCTGGCCTACAGGTAAAGGGAGGATAAAAGGGCAATAACCTCATTATAATATATCGCTGTCAGAGACACAGATGCATACAGGAGGAGTACACACTAGCCAATCAGATACAGCCAGGAATGTACACTAGCCAATCAGATACAGCCAGGAATGTACACTAGCCAATCAGATACAGCCAGGAATGTACACTAGCCAATCAGATACAGCCAGGAATGTACACTAGCCAATCAGATACAGCCAGGAATGTACATAGGCCAATCAGATACAGCCAGGAATGTACACTAGCCAATCAGATACAGCCAGGAATGTACACTAGCCAATCAGATACAGCCAGGAATGTACACTAGCCAATCGGATACAGACAAGAATGTACACTAGCCAATCAGATACAGCCAGGAATGTACACTAGCCAATCAGATACAGCCAGGAATGTACACTAGCCAATCAGATACAGCCAGGAATGTACACTAGCCAATCAGATACAGCCAGGAATGTACACTAGCCAATCAGATACAGCCAGGAATGTACATAGGCCAATCGGATACAGCCAGGAATGTACATAGGCCAATCGGATACAGACAAGAATGTACACAGGCCAATCGGATACAGACAAGAATGTACACAGGCCAATCGGATACAGCCAGGAATGTACAATAGCCAATCAGATACAGCCAGGAATGTACACTAGCCAATCAGATATAGCCAGGAATGTACACTAGCCAATCAGATATAGCCTGGAATGTACACTAGCCAATCAGATACAGCCAGGAATGTACACTAGCCAATCAGATACAGCCAGGAATGTACACTAGCCAATCAGATACAGCAAGGAATACACACTAGCCAATCAGATACAGCTAGGAATACACACTAGCCAATCAGATACAGCCAGGAATACACACTAGCCAATCAGATACAGCCAGGAATACACACTAGCCAATCAGACACAGCCAGGAATACACGCTAACCAATCAGATACAGCCAAAAATACACACTAGCCAATCAGATACAGCCAAAAATACACACTAGCCAATCAGATACAGCCAGGAATGTTGTTAGAGGAATTTAATTCCTATATGTTTATTTACCAATTCAATTAAAACACTCTGCCCCGTTTCTAAGAATTTGTAAGATACTTATTTGCATAAAATGGACAGAGACCAGTCTCAAAATTAATCAGTAGCGTTTATTTCCGAGAGCTCTGAACATAATCACATATACATCAGTTTATATACCACACATTGCGTCACGCCTTACGATAATGTCCTCCTGGATCATGATAAAGCTGCTTTTCAATTAAATTCCAACACATACACATTGCATTCCTACACATGCTACCACATGTTACACAATCTACTGCAAGCCTAACGGTTTTGGGAGACTTTCTTCCTGTTATCGGTTTCCACAGTGGTCACAAGTTGTCTGTCACAATTTGTCTGTCACAATTTGTCTGTTAACACTTCCTCTTTGCCTATGTAGAAACATTCTTTATCAGGCAGGATATAATTATATTAGTTATAATTCTAAGTTAAATGTATACATTATTTAGTAATTATTGATAAAAGTGCTTCAACATATGTACACTAGCCAATCAGATACAGCCAGAAATACACACTAGCCAATCAGATACAGTCAGAAATACACACTAGCCAATCAGATACAGTCAGGAATACACACTAGCCAATCAGATACAGCCAGGAATACACACTAACCAATCAGATACAGACAGGAATGCACACTAACCAATCAGATACAGCCAGGAATACACACTAACCAATCAGATCATACTCTCCAGGGGTGCCCAACCCTCTTCTACTCCTGGAGAGCTACTATTTCATCCTGCAGGCTTTCACTCCAACCAGAACTAGCACATCAGATTTGACTAATCAGCTGCTCACCAGGACTTAGATTGGTTGAATCAGGTGACTTAGAACAGGCTCGGAGCAAAAGCCTGCATAGCCAGTAGCTCTCCAGAAGGAGGGTTAGTCACAAAGAATTGTATACCAGGTGGCATCTCTACATCTGTGCTCAGTAGATAAGAGCATCCCTACCCTGGCATCAGCAGCTCACTTACTCACTAGCTGCCAACCTACAGATAGACAGACAAGATGAGAGGAGGAGAGATGAGACCGCACAGGGGAAGAGTTGGGAGCACAGCAGAGATTGTGAGTGGAACACAGCAGAAATTGTGAGTGGAACACAGCAGAGATTGTGAGTGGAACACAGCAGAGATTGTGAGTGAAGGACCAGAGATGGAGGAGGCCAGTGGAGGTCAGAGGAAAGGGAAGCATTCACTGAGTTGTCATATCAGAGTGGCAGATTGGAGTCAGCAGTCACTCAGACGGGTACCACACAGAGAGACGTTTTTGCAGACATTGATAGCTGCAGCACAGGGACTACCGAGTGGTGCAGCGGTCTAAGGCACTGCATCTCAGTGCTAGAGGCATCACTACAGGCACCCAGGTTTGAATCCAGGCTGTATCACAACCGGCCGTGATTGGGAGTCCCATAGGGCAGTGCACAATTGTCCCACCGTCGTCCGGGTTTGCCCAGCATAGGCTGTCATTGTAAATAAGTATATGCTCTTAACTGACTTGGTTAAATAAAGGTTAAATAAATTTAAAAAACACAGTATCTGCTTGCTTGCGACAGCGCCCCCCCACCCCCTGGCTTGGCTGTGCATGGCCCAGTGCCAGTGACAACACACTGCAGAGGCTTGGTGAGTGTTTGTGTACATGGTGTGTGTACATATTTTCTACTGGGGGCTTTAATTGCCATAAGAGCCAGGAGCTGCTGTGGGCTTACTGCTGTTCATTATGAACATTACATGTCCCTGTTGGTGGATTACTGAAACCAGAGGCCTACTGCTGTTCATTATGAACATTACATGTCCCTGTTGGTGGATTACTGAAACCAGAGGCCTACTGCTGTTCATTATGAACATTACACGTCCCTGTTGGTGGATTACTGAAACCAGTGGCCTACTGCTGTTCTTTATGAACATTACATGTCCCTGTTGGTGGATTACTGAAACCAGAGGCCTACTGCTGTTCTTTATGAACATTACATGTCCCTGTTGGTGGATTACTGAAACCAGAGGCCTACTGCTGTTCTTTATGAACATTACATGTCCCTGTTGGTGGATTACTGAAACCAGAGGCCTACTGCTGTTCATTATGAACATTACATGTCCCTGTTGGTGGATTACTGAAACCAGAGGCCTACTGCTGTTCTTTATGAACATTACATGTCCCTGTTGGTGGATTACTGAAACCAGAGGCCTACTGCTGTTCTTTATGAACATTACATGTCCCTGTTGGTGGATTACTGAAACCAGAGGCCTACTGCTGTTCATTATGAACATTACACGTCCCTGTTGGTGGATTACTGAAACCAGAGGCCTACTGCTGTTCTTTATGAACATTACATGTCCCTGTTGGTGGATTACTGAAACCAGAGGCCTACTGCTGTTCTTTATGAACATTACACGTCCCTGTTGGTGGATTACTGAAACCAGAGGCCTACTGCTGTTCTTTATGAACATTACATGTCCCTGTTGGTGGATTACTGAAACCAGAGGCCTACTGCTGTTCATTATGAACATTACATGTCCCTGTTGGTGGATTACTGAAACCAGAGGCCTACTGCTGTTCTTTATGAACATTACACGTCCCTGTTGGTGGATTACTGAAACCAGAGGCCTACTGCTGTTCATTATGAACATTACATGTCCCTGTTGGTGGATTACTGAAACCAGAGGCCTACTGCTGTTCTTTATGAACATTACATGTCCCTGTTGGTGGATTACTGAAACCAGAGGCCTACTGCTGTTCATTATGAACATTACATGTCCCTGTTGGTGGATTACTGAAACCAGAGGCCTACTGCTGTTCTTTATGAACATTACATGTCCCTGTTGGTGGATTACTGAAACCAGAGGCCTACTGCTGTTCTTTATGAACATTACATGTCCCTGTTGGTGGATTACTGAAACCAGAGGCCTACTGCTGTTCTTTATGAACATTACATGTCCCTGTTGGTGGATTACTGAAACCAGAGGCCTACTGCTGTTCTTTATGAACATTACATGTCCCTGTTGGTGGATTACTGAAACCAGAGGTTTACAAGCTGTTCATTATGAACATTACATGTCCCTGTTGGTGGATTACTGAAACCAGAGGCCTACTGCTGTTCTTTATGAACATTACATGTCCCTGTTGGTGGATTACTGAAACCAGAGGCCTACTGCTGTTCTTTATGAACATGACATGTCCCTGTTGGTGGATTACTGAAACCAGAGGCCTACTGCTGTTCATTATGAACATTACATGTCCCTGTTGGTGGATTCCTGAAACCAGAGGCCTACTGCTGTTCTTTATGAACATTACATGTCCCTGTTGGTGGATTACTGAAACCAGAGGCCTACTGCTGTTCTTTATGAACATTACATGTCCCTGTTGGTGGATTACTGAAACCAGAGGCCTACTGCTGTTCTTTATGAACATTACATGTCCCTGTTGGTGGATTCCTGAAACCAGAGGCCTACTGCTGTTCTTTATGAACATTACATGTCCCTGTTGGTGGATTACTGAAACCAGAGGCCTACTGCTGTTCTTTATGAACATTACATGTCCCAGTTGGTGGATTACTGAAACCAGAGGTTTACAAGCTGTTCTTTATGAACATTACATGTCCCTGTTGGTGGATTACTGAAACCAGAGGCCTACTGCTGTTCATTATGAACATTACATGTCCCTGTTGGTGGATTACTGAAACCAGAGGCCTACTGCTGTTCTTTATGAACATTACACGTCCCTGTTGGTGGATTACTGAAACCAGAGGCCTACTGCTGTTCTTTATGAACATTACATGTCCCTGTTGGTGGATTACTGAAACCAGAGGCCTACTGCTGTTCATTATGAACATTACATGTCCCTGTTGGTGGATTACTGAAACCAGTGGCCTACTGCTGTTCTTTATGAACATTACATGTCCCTGTTGGTGGATTACTGAAACCAGAGGCCTACTGCTGTTCTTTATGAACATTACACGTCCCTGTTGGTGGATTACTGAAACCAGAGGCCTACTGCTGTTCATTATGAACATTACACGTCCCTGTTGGTGGATTACTGAAACCAGAGGCCTACTGCTGTTCTTTATGAACATTACATGTCCCTGTTGGTGGATTACTGAAACCAGAGGCCTACTGCTGTTCTTTATGAACATTACATGTCCCTGTTGGTGGATTACTGAAACCAGAGGCCTACTGCTGTTCTTTATGAACATTACATGTCCCTGTTGGTGGATTACTGAAACCAGAGGCCTACTGCTGTTCTTTATGAACATTACATGTCCCTGTTGGTGGATTACTGAAACCAGAGGTTTACAAGTTGTTCTTTATGAACATTACATGTCCCTGTTGGTGGATTACTGAAACCAGAGGCCTACTGCTGTTCTTTATGAACATTACATGTCCCTGTTGGTGGATTACTGAAACCAGAGGCCTACTGCTGTTCTTTATGAACATTACATGTCCCTGTTGGTGGATTACTGAAACCAGAGGCCTACTGCTGTTCTTTATGAACATTACATGTCCCTGTTGGTGGATTACTGAAACCAGAGGTTTACAAGATGTTCTTTATGAACATTACACGTCCCTGTTGGTGGATTACTGAAACCAGAGGCCTACTGCTGTTCATTATGAACATTACATGTCCCTGTTGGTGGATTACTGAAACCAGAGGCCTACTGCTGTTCATTATGAACATTACATGTCCCTGTTGGTGGATTACTGAAACCAGAGGCCTACTGCTGTTCATTATGAACATTACATGTCCCTGTTGGTGGATTACTGAAACCAGAGGTTTACAAACTGTTCTTTATGAACATTACACGTCCCTGTTGGTGGATTACTGAAACCAGAGGCCTACTGCTGTTCATTATGAACATTACATGTCCCTGTTGGTGGATTACTGAAACCAGAGGCCTACTGCTGTTCATTATGAACATTACACGTCCCTGTTGGTGGATTACTGAAACCAGAGGCCTACTGCTGTTCTTTATGAACATTACATGTCCCTGTTGGTGGATTACTGAAACCAGAGGCCTACTGCTGTTCTTTATGAACATTACATGTCCCTGTTGGTGTATTACTGAAACCAGAGGCCTACTGCTGTTCATTATGAACATTACATGTCCCTGTTGGTGGATTACTGAAACCAGTGGCCTACTGCTGTTCTTTATGAACATTACATGTCCCTGTTGGTGGATTACTGAAACCAGAGGCCTACTGCTGTTCATTATGAACATTACATGTCCCTGTTGGTGGATTACTGAAACCAGAGGCCTACTGCTGTTCATTATGAACATTACATGTCCCTGTTGGTGGATTACTGAAACCAGAGGCCTACTGCTGTTCTTTATGAACATTACATGTCCCTGTTGGTGGATTACTGAAACCAGAGGCCTACTGCTGTTCTTTATGAACATTACATGTCCCTGTTGGTGGATTACTGAAACCAGAGGCCTACTGCTGTTCATTATGAACATTACATGTCCCTGTTGGTGGATTACTGAAACCAGAGGCCTACTGCTGTTCTTTATGAACATTACATGTCCCTGTTGGTGGATTACTGAAACCAGAGGCCTACTGCTGTTCATTATGAACATTACATGTCCCTGTTGGTGGATTACTGAAACCAGAGGTTTACAAGCTGTTCTTTATGAACATTACATGTCCCTGTTGGTGGATTACTGAAACCAGAGGCCTACTGCTGTTCATTATGAACATTACATGTCCCTGTTGGTGGATTACTGAAACCAGAGGCCTACTGCTGTTCTTTATGAACATTACATGTCCCTGTTGGTGGATTACTGAAACCAGAGGCCTACTGCTGTTCTTTATGAACATTACATGTCCCTGTTGGTGGATTACTGAAACCAGAGGCCTACTGCTGTTCTTTATGAACATTACACGTCCCTGTTGGTGGATTACTGAAACCAGAGGCCTACTGCTGTTCTTTATGAACATTACATGTCCCTGTTGGTGGATTACTGAAACCAGAGGCCTACTGCTGTTCTTTATGAACATTACATGTCCCTGTTGGTGGATTACTGAAACCAGAGGCCTACTGCTGTTCATTATGAACATTACATGTCCCTGTTGGTGGATTACTGAAACCAGAGGCCTACTGCTGTTCTTTATGAACATTACATGTCCCTGTTGGTGGATTACTGAAACCAGAGGCCTACTGCTGTTCATTATGAACATTACATGACCCTGTTGGTGGATTACTGAAGCCAGAGGCCTACTGCTGTTCTTTATGAACATTACATGTCCCTGTTGGTGGATTACTGAAACCAGAGGCCTACTGCTGTTCATTATGAACATTACATGTCCCTGTTGGTGGATTACTGAAACCAGAGGCCTACTGCTGTTCTTTATGAACATTACATGTCCCTGTTGGTGGATTACTGAAACCAGAGGCCTACTGCTGTTCTTTATGAACATTACACGTCCCTGTTGGTGGATTACTGAAACCAGAGGCCTACTGCTGTTCTTTATGAACATTACATGTCCCTGTTGGTGGATTCCTGAAACCAGAGGCCTACTGCTGTTCATTATGAACATTACATGTCCCTGTTGGTGGATTACTGAAACCAGTGGCCTACTGCTGTTCTTTATGAACATTACATGTCCCTGTTGGTGGATTACTGAAACCAGTGGCCTACTGCTGTTCTTTATGAACATTACATGTCCCTGTTGGTGGATTACTGAAACCAGAGGCCTACTGCTGTTCTTTATGAACATTACACGTCCCTGTTGGTGGATTACTGAAACCAGAGGTTTACAAGCTGTTCTTTAAGTACAGACCAAATGACCCAAGGCAGCGTTTCCCAAACTATGAAACCCCATGTGGGTTCGCCTGATTTGTAAACGGGGTCGTGAGGGAAACTGGAAAAAAATAGACCGCTAGATGAGGTTGTAATAAACTTGTTTCTTCCTACAAATAAATATGGCTTTTAAACTGTTACAAAAATGTTCTCTAGAACCCCAACAGGACAGACCATACGAGCTGGGTGCTCTTTAGGTAAAGAACCCCAACAGGACAGACCATACGAGCTGGGTTCTCTTTAGGTAAAGAACCACAACAGGACAGACCATACAAACTGGGTTCTCTTTAGGTACAGTACCCCAACAGAACAGACCATACGAGCTGGGTTCTCTTTAGGTGAAGAACCACATTAGGACAGACCATACGAGGTGGGTTCTCTTTAGGTACAGAACCCCAACAGAACAGACCATACGAGCTGGGTTCTCTTTAGGTAAAGAACCACAACAGGACAGACCATACGAGCTGGGTGCTCTTTAGGTAAAGAACCACAACAGGACAGACCATACGAGCTGGGTGCTCTTTAGGTACAGAACCCCAACAGGACAGACCATACGAGCTGGGTGCTCTTTAGGTAAAGAACCTCAACAGGACAGACCATACGAGCTGGGTGCTCTTTAGGTAAAGAACCCCAACAGGACAGACCATACGAGCTGGGTGCTCTTTAGGTAAAGAACCACAACAGGACAGACCATACGAGCTGGTTGCTCTTTAGGTACAGAACCCCAACAGGACAGACCATACGAGCTGGGTGCTCTTTAGGTAAAGAACCACAACTGGACAGACCATACGAGCTGGGTGCTCTTTAGGTACAGAACCACAACAGGACAGACCATACGAGCTGGGTGCTCTTTAGGTACAGAACCAGACCTGTTGGTGGATTAGCAACAAAGCGTGTGGCCAGTGCTCAGGGGAGATGAGTATGTATTTTATCTGAATGAGAGGCTGGGAGATGAGATGGGTGGGGGATGGGGCATGGAGAAGGGCTGGCAGCGATATATTAGATTCCTCTACCTCCCTGAGGGGGTAACATCTCTAGCTAATGATGGATGTCTCCTGTGTGTTTGAGATTGAGGGAAAGGATGGGGGGTTGTGGTTGGGTACGACAACAGGGGGTGTGTCTAGCTACCTCTACCTCTTCCTGTCTGTCTACTAGTGGAGAGGAATGGTTTGATCAACAACCAGGCTGAATCTATCAACCTCTACCTCCTGCCTGAGTTGGGGGTTGTGGTGGTGAAGGGTTTGCACCTAACTATCTCATTCCTTCTGTGTTGATGGGGGTGGGGTGGTGTCTAGCTACCTTCTTCCTTCTCTCCTCTTCTCCCTTCTCTCCTCCTTCTATCCTTCCTTCTCTCCTCTCATTCTCTCCTCCTTCTCTCCTCTCCTTCTCCTTCCTTCTCTCCTTCCTTCTCTCCTCCACTCCTCTCCTTCTCCTCTCCACCTCTTCTTCTTTCAGTCTGTGTCTCAGTGGGACAGAGGGGCCTGTCTGGTCACATAACACCACTGATTACTGTAGCAGATCTGGACCCAGCAGCTCTGTACCCAAAGGATCTGATGACAGCAGGCCCAACGCCGGCCCATTGCTGGTTCTATGCTGGCTTTCCCACTAACCCCAGGAGGCTGTCACACTGATCACAACAGGCCCAATGTTGCCCCAACGCTAATTGCCAGCCCACTGCTGTCTCGTTTCTGGCTAGCTGCTGATCCACACAGAAGGCCCAACTATCGGCTCGCTGCTGGTCTACTGTCGGCTTGCTGCTGGCTAGCTGCTAAGACACCACTGTCGAGCCAAATCACTGCCGGCCCACTGTTGGCTCACCGGCTCTGGTCTACTACGGGCTAAATGTTGACTCACTGCCATCTCAGTGCCGACTTGCTGCTGGCTCACTGTCGGCCCACCACTCTCACTGTCGGCCCGTACACAGCTCTGTGCCTCGTCAGGCTGGCTTGCCATCATTACCTGCACTCCCACTGGCCTTGGTGACAACACAACACACTAACTCTTCATGGTAACAGCCCTGCAGTCTTACCACGTTCTGTCTACGTACAGACACAAACATTCCCTGTGGCTTTCCGAGGACTCTCATCAAAACCCAGCAGCAAGAGAACAGTTCTGTTCATTTTCTGTGAGTGCAGCATATGGGTAGTGTAGTGTGATTTCTCTGTGTCCTGGGACAGAGGTTGCTTGTTTGAAATATATTGTGGCTGGTTGGTGGTGGTACGTAGTAGTGATGGAATGAGGAGTCAGTAGTGTTAGACTGTATGGCTCAATCCAAATAGTAATAATAAAGAATGTCTTGTCACAGACCCCACCTTATCCCTCCCCCATATCCCTCCCCCATATCCCTCCACCTTATCCCTCCCCCATATCCCTCTACCTCAGCCCTCCCCCATATCCCTCCACCATATCCCTCCACCTCAGCCCTTAACCATATCCCTCCCCCATATCCCTCTACCTCAGCCCTCCCCCATATCCCTCCACCATATCCCTCCACCATATCCCTCCACCATATCCCTCCACCTTAGCCCTCCACCATGTCACTCCACCATATCCCTCCACCTCAGCCCTCCACCATATCCCTCCACCATATCCCTCTACCTCAGCCCTCCCCCATATCCCTCCACCTCAGCCCTCCCCCATATCCCTCCACCTTAGCCCTCCACCATGTCCCTCTCCCATATCCCTCTACCTCAGCCCTCCACCATATCCCTCCACCATATCCCTCCCCCATATCCCTCCACCATATCCCTCCACCATATCCCTCCACCTCAGCCCTCCCCATATCACTCCCCCATATCCCTCCACCTCAGCCCTCCCCCATATCCCTCCTCCATATCCCTCCCCCATATCCCTCCATCTCAGCCTTCCACCATATCCCTCCCCCATATCCCTCCCCCATATCCCTCCACCTCAGCCTTCCACCATATCCCTCCCCCATATCCCTCCCCCATATCCCTCCCCCATATCCCTCCACCTCAGCCCTCCCCATATCACTCCCCCATATCCCTCCACCTCAGCCCTCCACCATATCCCTCCCCCATATCCCTCCACCTTAGCCCTCCACCATATCCCTCCCCCATATCCCTCCACCTCAGCCCTCCACCATATCCCTCCACCTCAGCCCTCCACCATATCACTCCCCCATATCCCTCCACTTCAGCCCTCCACCATATCCCTCCACCATATCCCTCCACCATATCCCTCCACCTCAGCCCTCCCCATATCACTCCCCCATATCCCTCCACCTCAGCCCTCTTCCATATCCCTCCCCCATATCCATCCACCTCAGCCCTCCCCCATATCACTCCCCCATATCCATCCACCATATCCCTCCACCATATCCCTCCCCCATATCCTTCCACCTCAGCCCTCCAACATATCCCTCCCCCATATCCCTCCCCCATATCCCTCCACCTCTGCCCTCCCCCATATCCTTCCCCCATATCCCTCCCCCATATCCTTCCCCCATATCCCTCCACCTCAGCCCTCCCCCATATCTTTCCCCCATATCCTTCCCCCATATCCCTCCACCTCAGCCCTCCCCCATATCCTTCCCCCATATCCCTCCACCTCAGCCCTCCCCCATATCCTTCCCCCATATCCCTCCCCCATATCCCTCCACATCTGCCCTCCCCCATATCCTTCCCCCATATCCCTCCCCCATATCCTTCCCCCATATCCCTCCACCTCAGCCCTCCCCCATATCCTTCCCCCATATCCCTCCCCCATATCCCTCCACCTCTGCCCTCCCCCATATCCTTCCCCCATATTCCTCCACCTCAGCCCTCCCCCATATCCTTCCCCCATATCCCTCCCCCATATCCCTCCACCTCTGCCCTCCCCCATATCCTTCCCCCATATCCCTCCCCCATATCCTTCCCCCATATCCCTCCACCTCAGCCCTCCACCTTATTTTTATTTATCTGTTATTTTACCAGGTAAGTTGACTGAGAACACGTTCTCATTTACAGCAACAACCTGGGGAATAGTTATAGTGTAGAGGAGGGGGATGAATGAGCCAATTGTAAACTAAGGATTATTAGGTGACTGTGATGGTTTGAGGGCCAGATTGGGAATTTAGCCAGGACACCGGGGTTAACACCCCTACTCTTACGCTAAGTGCCACGGGATCTTTAATGACCTCAGAGAGTCAGGACACCCGTTTAACATCCCATCCGAAAGACAGCACCCAACACAGAGCAGTGTCCAATCACTGCCCTGGGGCATTGGGATATTTTTTAGACCAGAGGAAAGAGTGCCTCCTACTGGCCCTCCAACACCACTTCCAGCAGCATCTGGTCTCCCATCCAGGGACTGACCAGGACCAACCCTGCTTTGCTTCAGAAGCAAGCCAGCGGTGGTAGGCAGGGTGGTAGGCTGCTGGCTATAGCCCTCCCCCTTATCCCTCCCCCTTATCCCTCCACTTTAGCCCTCCCCCTTATCCCTCCACCTCAGCCCTCCCCCTTATCCCTCCCCTTATCCCTCAGCCCTCCCCCTTAGCCCTCCCCCGTATCCCTCCCCCTCAGCCCTCCCCCTTATCCCTCCCCTTATCCCTCAGCCCTCTACCTCAGCCCTCCCCCTTAGCCCTCCCCTGTATCCCTCCACCTCAGCCCTCCCCCTTATCCCTCCCCTTATCCCACCCCCTCAGCCCTCTACCTCAGCCCTCCCCCTTAGCCCTCCCCCGTACCCCTCTACCTCAGCCCTCCCCCTTAGCCCTCCACCTCAGCCTTCCCCTTCACCCTCCCTCTCAGCCCTCCCCCTTATCCCTCCCCCTTAGCCCTCCACCTTTTATCCCTCCACCTCGGCCCTCCCCTTAGCTCTCCCTCTTAGCCCTCCCCCTTAGCCCTCCACCTCACCCTTATCACTCACCCTTATCCCTCCCCTCAGCCCTCCCCCTTATCCCTCCCCTCAGCCCTCCCCCTTATCCCTCCACCTCAGCCCTCACCCTTATCCCTCCCCTCAGCCCTCCCCCTTATCCCTCCCCCCTATCCCCCCACTTCAGCCCTCCCCCTTATCCCTCCCCCCTATCCCCGCACTTCAGCCCTCACCCTTATCCCTCCCCCTTAGCCCTCTCCCTTATCCCTCCCCCTCAGCCCTCCCCTTATCCGTCTCCCTTATCCCTCCATCTCACCCCTCCCCCTTATCCATCCCCCTCAGCCCTCTCCCTCTGTTTTGCGCGATCCTGCGAGCCGTACTGGCCCTCCAACACCACTTCCAGTAGCATCTGGTCTCCCATCCAGGGACTGACCAGGACCAACCCTGCTTTGCTTCAGAAGCAAGCCAGCGGTGGTAGGCAGGGTGGTAGGCTGCTGGCTATAGCCCTCCCCCTTATCCCTCCCCCTTATCCCTCCACTTTAGCCCTCCCCCTTATCCCTCCCCCTTATCCCTCCCCTTATCCCTCAGCCCTCTACCTCAGCCCTCTACCTCAGCCCTCCCCCGTATCCCTCCCCCTCAGCCCTCCCCCTTAGCCCTCCCCCGTATCCCTCCCCCTCAGCCCTCCACCTCAGCCCTCCCCCTTATCCCTCCCCTTATCCCTCCCCCTCAGCCCTCTACCTCAGCCCTCCCCCTTAGCCCTCCCCCGTACCCCTCTACCTCAGCCCTCCCCCTTAGCCCTCCACCTCAGCCCTCCCCTTCACCCTCCCTCTCAGCCCTCCCCCTTATCCCTCCCCCTTAGCCCTCCACCTTTTATCCCTCCACCTCGGCCCTCCCCTTAGCTCTCCCTCTTAGCCCTCCCCCTTAGCCCTCCACCTCACCCTTATCACTCACCCTTATCCCTCCCCTCAGCCCTCCCCCTTATCCCTCCCCTCAGCCCTCACCCTTATCCCTCCCCTCAGCCCTCCCCCTTATCCCTCCCCCTTATCCCCCCACTTCAGCCCTCACCCTTATCCCTCCACCTCAGCCCTCACCCTTATCCCTCCCCTCAGCCCTCCCCCTTATCCCTCCCCCCTATCCCCCCACTTCAGCCCTCACCCTTATCCCTCCCCCTCAGCCCTCCCCTTATCCGTCTCCCTTATCCCTCCATCTCACCCCTCCCCCTTATCCATCCCCCTCAGCCCTCTCCCTCTGTTTTGCTCGATCCTGCGAGCCGTATGGAGCCGGAGCGGTGTCCCAATTCAACTTTGAGCGAGGCGTAGTTCATTTTCGGGCCTGTAGTTGGCCCTCCAAATCAAGCGATTCGAGTTGCTGACTTTCTACCGGTTGGTACTCAAAACTCCCATGATGCTCTGCGAAAGATAGCTTCTAAAAATACTAGCTTACTATACTATACTCAAGGGACACACAAACGCGAGGGGGAGGGCTGTGAGAATATGTCTCAGACATATCCCTGTCGGCTGGCTGCAGAACAGAACACGTGTATATTTCTCAGACATGGTCCCCTGTATCTGTGTGTGTAAACCTTGAGACATCCCTTAGAGGTAAGTCATCAGCCAGAAGGAGGAGAATCAATCAGAGACATGTCACACGCATGTGTCCTGCAGCCAGCCAGCATACACGCACACGCACACAGACACACACCTGCACGCACACACCTACACACGGACACCCACACACACACCTACACACAAACACAGCCAGCACAACCGGGAAGAGAAGATTCATGTATGTGTGGGTGGGATGGGATGGGGGGGGGGGGGGGGGGGGGGGGGGTTGGAGCGGTTGTGTTTTCCTGACACACCCAACCTATCTATGACGGCTGATTATTGAGCTCGCAGTTTGCAGCGTTCCTTTATGTTGTATTCATCAAACAGAGCCAGCAGGCAGTTGAGTGTGTTTGAACATGTCTCAAATGATACCCATGTACCCTATATAGTGCACTACCTTTAACCTGGGACTATATGGCACTATGAGGGATAGGGTGCCATTTTGGACACTAGTTGCTTGTTTGATTGGGTTATTTTCTCCACTAGCTAATGACCATTATTCTTTATGACTGGAATTCACTTCTCTCTGCATTTACTCTGTAAACATCCCCCGGCCCTTTGCACTTCATTTCAATCTCTGTTCATCCCAAATGGCATCCCAATTTCCTACGTAGTGCACTACTTTAGACCAGAGTCCTATGGGTTCTGGTCAAATGTAGTGCACTAACTAGAGAATAGGGAGGGCATTTGGGACGTCACATGTGTTTTCTTTATCTTCTGTCATTCTGCCGACGGAGAAAAACAGAACAGAAAACCAACTGTTAAATGTTGTGAACTGAGATGTGTGGCATTACTGAGCTGTATTATCCTATCTCAGGAGCCCTTTTCTCTTAACCTGGTTCTTAATCCTGTTCATGAAGTAACAAACGGAAGAACATGGACTGAAACAGACAGGTGCCATTTTATACATCATGTGTAGGATCATTTCCATGCAAAGTGTGAGATTTATCCGTATTGAGCGTTTGCTTGAGAGTGTGCGTAAATCTACACTCAGCCGTGACCATGCGTATGCACAGTGCCCATTTTGGAATAAGGGCACGGCGTGTCAAGCGTAGAATGGGCAAAATGTGTGATGAAAATGTCTGAAATTGTGAGCGTAATTAAATAATTGTTCGATTTCATTGTATTTGCATTGTGATTTCATGAAACATATCTTGACAGGCTACATATCATTTGACCATATCAGTGCATTTGTAACAATAATAATCCATATAAAGTCCAGTAATTTGTTAAATTAGAGGCACGTGTGAAAGTGAAACCATTGTGTTAAACACTGTAAAAGACGGAGATAATGGGAAATGGAAAGAGAGATGACTGATCTTGCTCCGTTGGAAGATTTGACACACTGGGTTTCGCTGAGAGCACATTTTTAGAGACTGGTGGGATCATTTGTGTTGCATAAAAGGACAGATTGAGTAATCAGATATCATTTCCCAACGACAATCATATAAGATCTTTGTGAGGATTTAAGACAACTGGCACTTTTCAGCGGGAGCTTGCCGATCGGCATCTCACAGCCCTCGATCCAATTTCCTTACACCATCACAGGTTGTTGGCAAGAGGGGTTTCTTTGCCATCAATGGGGTTCCCAAATACGAACTGAGCAATAGACGGCACCCACATCGCCATAAAAGTAGCATCGCAAATCGAGTTAAACTGTGTGAACAGAAAAGGCTTCCACTCTTAACGTACAGATAGATGAAAGGCTGTGATGCGTAAAAGCCGCTGCTGAATGTGGTGGCCAGGTGGAACGCGTTCATTCTGCAGAACAGCAATGTGGGCCTTGACGCCGACATTAGGGAGCTGTTGAAGACGGATGGCTTATTGGCGAGTGTTGCCTACTGATTAGAAGTATATTTGCCATTGCTAAAGCAACTTGAACTGTCCTCTCTTATAGCTATGGGTCCTCTCTCCATTAGGTCATTTCTTTGTAGCTATGTTGAGCGAGCCAAAAAACTGAGCGAGCCAAATTAAACCTTTTGGTTGTACCCAATCTCCGACACTAGCGCCTCTATTTCAGACACTGAAAACTTTTTTTAAATTATTTTTTTGTTGTTGAGCCGTTATATTCCATGGTACGGCGTTGTATATTTCACACAGCCTTTAAAAGGTACGATTTTGACCATATATGGGTAATTATGGCGTTTCAAAACGCAAATAGCCAAGGTCGTGCACAAGCACTGAGGCTGAGAACAATTGGTATTTTATCAATGGTTATCTCCTACCGGTGTGCATATGACACTCGTAGGATTGTTTGATAAATCTCATTCATAAGTAGTATTTTAGAATAGTTTATTCGCATTATTGATAAACGAAGCCTCTGGACTCTCAATTTCATATTTTGTTGCAAAATATTTCAACAATGTTTTCTGCTGCTTGCCCTAATGAACATAACCCAGCTGAAGCTCATGTGAAAAGTAGTTCATATTTATCTCCGTGTGCCTTTGTCTTGAAATATTTTCCTAAAATGAATTCCATCCCCCTTGATGATAAAGGCCTGGATAGGATGAGGTGTCACAGACACACACACACACACACACACACACACACACACACACACACACACACACAAAGCAATGCAGGTCACCTTGGACTCAGTGAATTACTTTCCTGTAGCGTTTCATTAAGGAGCCACTATGTCTTATGCCATTCTGAATACCATAAACCTCCTGAACAGCCGACCACCATGCGAAAACGCTGTCACCTGCATGTCAATCGTGTTGTAAATATTGGAAAGGAGAAAAAAAACAAATACGTTTCTCAAAAACGTGAAATCAGATAAATATTTGATAACAGGTTCAGCTGTCCTATTCCTGATTCCAAGTCCTATGGTCTTTGTTACACCAAACCAATGAGTTGGCAAGACAGCACGTACAGGTCTGCTACTGGGTTAGCTATTGAAACACTTTTCTTAAACTTTTACAGGACGGATGAAGTGAATCATTTGGAGAAATGTGTTGTGAAGTTTCAGGTGCCATCCTGGTTTCAGTAATGTAACCTTCTTATTTCCACAAACTGGCCCTGTAGTTGGGAGACCTTGGACTGTCATCAACCCTATAGTTGGGAGGCCTTGGACTGTCATCAACTCTGTAGGTGGGAGGCCTTGGACTGTCATCAACCCTATAGTTGGGAGGCCTTGGACTGTCATCAACCCTGTAGTTGGGAGGCCTTGGACTGTCATCAACTCTGTAGTTGGGAGGCCTTGGACTGTCATCAATTCTGTAATTGGGAGGCCTTGGACTGTCATCAACTCTGTAGTTGGGAGGCCTTGGACTGTCATCAACCCTGTAGTTGGGAGGCCTTGGACTGTCATGTTCTCATTTTATTAGGAAGTCACAAGCCTGAGAGCTTTATCAATGAGCGATGTTAAAATGCCTACAAATATAATAATCCAAAAATGTACCACAGTATTGGCCAACACAGGGAGTCCCAGTTATCTGTTTATTGCATATTGGCTACTGAATTAATATAATTTTATGTTATATTATGGTATCAATACATCTTCATTATGTTGGTTAAGTAATGTGCACTACATGTAATGGCATATAACAGCAATTTGGTTCCCAGTAGCTTTTGGTGTTTGATAGACTTTATTCTGTTTCTGACTGATTGCAAACTGCAGTGAGCCAGAGATGTTAGGCTGTCTAGCTGGGAAGGGTGCCACTTTGCAAGTTCCACAGAAGGCCATATGAAAACCATCATTCATACAGTAACAAGCTCTAGAAAAACCTGAACTGAACTCAGCACACAGATCACTGAATACACACACACACACACACACACACATTAGTTAAACTCTTATCTAGGATGAATGAACGTAAGTTTAGCTGTGAGTATCAGATCCTGCTAAATTTATGTCTGGATGTTGGCAAGTCTTTTAAAAAGGCCTTTGACATCAAAGAGAGCTTTGGCAATTGCTGTGACACTGGACGCTGCCACCCGTTTAGTGTGTCAGTGATAAAGGAGAGATAGAGGGAGGGGGGATAGGGAGGGGGATAGACGGAGGGGGGAAAGGGAGGGGGATAGACGGAGGGGGGAAAGGGAGGGGGAAAGGGATAGAGGGAGGGGGGAGTGACAAAGGGTAGAGGGAGAGTGAGTGGGGGAGAGAGGGGGAGAAGGAGAGATGTGGTGCCATGTGATGCTTTTTGGATTGTCATAGAGTAACATTTCACCTCGCTTTCCATGCATGTAGAAAAAAACCCACCATGAATTTAATCTTATTAAACACACAGACTCTTATCGCTGAATCACAGTTTGGTACTTACTGGTAGATCAGACAGCTTAGGGAGAACTTTCTTATCGCTTGACTACATTTTAGCAAAAAAGCTGTGCAGGCAGACTGAACAGGCGTTTCTGTACTTCATTTTACTTACAAAAACACTGAAATGGAACATATAACTCATTTGAATATGTAGGCAGGCTCATTGAGCTATGGTAACTAATTTTAATATGTAGGCAGGCTCATGGAGCTATGGTAACTCATTTAAATATGTAGGCAGGCTCATGGAGCTATGGTAACTCATTTGAATACGTAGGCAGGCTCATGGAGCTATGGTAACTCATTTGAATATGTAGGCAGGCTCATGGAGCTATGGTAACTAATTTGAATACGTAGGCAGGCTCATTGAGCTATGGTAACTAATTTGAATATGTAGGCAGGCTCATGGAGCTATGGTAACTCATTTGAATACGTAGGCAGGCTCATTGAGCTATGGTAACTAATTTGAATATGTAGGCAGGCTCATGGAGCTATGATACAGAGTCATCAGAAAGTATTCACACCTCACACCTCTACATTTAGTTGTTTTACAGCCTGAATTAAACATTTATTACATTTAGCTTTTGTGACCCACAATACCCGATAATGTCAAAGTGGAATTATTATTATTATTATATATATATTTTTTAACAAATTCATTGAACATTTAAAGCTGAAATCTAATCAAATCAGATTTTATTGGTCACATGGTTAACAGATGTTAATGGTCACAGACACATGGTTAGCAGATGTTAATGGTCACATACACATGGTTAGCAGATGTTAATGGTCACATGGTTAGCATATGTTAATGGTCACATACACATGGTTAGCAGATGTTAATGGTCACATGGTTAGAAGATGTTATTGGTCACATGGTTAGCAGATGTTATTGGTCACATGGTTAGCAGACGTTAATTGTCACATACACGTGGTTATCAGATGTTAATGGGAGTGTAGCTAAATGCTTGTGCTTCTAGTTCCGACCTTGCAGTAATAACCAACAAGTAATCGAACAAATTCACAACAACTACCTGATACACACAAGTGTAAAGGAATGAATAAGAACATGTACATATAAATACATGGATGAGCGATGGCAGAACGGCATAGGCAAGATGCAGTAGATGGTATAGAGTACAGTATACACATATGAGATGAGTAATGTAGGGTATGTAAACATTATTAAAGTGCTGTTCTTTAAAGTGTATTAAGTTCATTTATTAAAGTGGCCAGATATTTGAGTCTGTATGTTGGCAGCAGCCTCTCTATGTTAGTGGTGGCTGTTTAACAGTCTGATGGCTTTTTTTTCGCCGTACCAGGCGGTGATACAGCCCAACAGGATGCTCTCGATTCTGCATCTGTAAAAGTGTGTGAGTGTTTCAGATGACAAGCCACATTTCTTCAGCCTCCTGAGGTTGAAGATGCGCTGTTGCACCTTCTTCACCACGCTGTCTGTGTGGGTGGACCATTTCAGTTTGTCCGTGATGTGTACGCCGAGGAACTTAAAACTTTCCACCTTCTCCACTACTGTCCTGTCGATGTGGATAGGGGGGTGCTCCCTCTGCTGTTTCCTGAAGTCCACGATCATCTCCTTTGTTTTGTTGACGTTGAGTGAGAGGTTATTTTCCTGACACCACACTCCTAGTGCCCTCACCTCCTCCCTGTAGGCCGTCTCGTTGTTGGTAATCGAGCCTACCACTGTAGTCTCGTCTGCAAACTTGATGATTGAGTTGGAGGCGTGCAAGGCCACGCAGTCATGGGTGAACAGGGAGTACAGGAGAGGGCTGAGAACGCACCCTTGATGTTGTTTCCTACCTTCACCACCTGGGGGTGTCCCATCAGAAAGTCCAGGAGCCAGTTGCACAGCGCGGGGTCGAGACCCAGGGTCTCGAGCTTGGTGACAAGTTTGGAGGGTAGTATGGTCTGAAATGCTGAGCTGTAGTCAATGAACAGCATTCTTACATAGGTATTCTTCTTGTCCAGATGGGACAGGACAATGTGCAGTGTGGTTGAGATTGCATTGTCTGTGAACCTATTTGGACGGTAAGCAAATTGGAGTGGGACTAGGGTGTCAGGTAGGGTGGAGGTGATATGATCCTTGACTAGTCTCTCAAAGCACTTCATGATGACAGAAGTGAGTGCAACGGGGCAATTGTCATTTAGTTCAGTTACCTTAGCTTTCTTGGGAACAGGAACAATGGTGGCCATCTTGAAGCATGTGGGGACAGCAGACTGGGATAGGTATTGATTGAATATGCCCGTAAACACTCCAGCCAGCTGGTCTGCGCATGCTCTGAGGATGAGGCTAGGGATGCCGTCTGGGCCGGCAGCCCTGCGAGGACCAGCTGACTCACTCTGTGTGCAATAATAGTGTTTAACATAATTTTTTAATGACTACCTCATCTCTTCTCTGTATCCCACTCATACAATTATCTGTAAGGTCCCTCAGTCGAGCAGTGAAGTTCAAACACAGATTCAACCATAAAGACCAGGAAGGTTTTCCCAAAAAAAAAGGTCTGACATTGAATGTTCCTTTGAGCATGATGAAGTTTTTAATTACCCTTAGGATGTATCAATACACCCAGTCACTACAAATATACAGGTGTCCTTCCTAACTTAGTTCCCGAGGAGGAAGAGTTACAGAACAGTTACAAAACTGAGGATGGATCAACAACATTGTAGTTATTCAACAACACTATCCTAAATGACAAGACAAGAAGGAATATGTTGATGCTGTACAGACTTCCAAAACATGCATCCTGTTTGCATTAAGGCACTAAAGTAAAATGAATGAATACAAAGCGTTATGTTTGGGGCAAATCCAATACAACACATCACTGAGTACCATTCTTCATATTTTAAAGCATGGTGGTGACGGCATCATGGGTATGCCTGTCATTGGCAAGGACTAGGGATTTATTTATTTATTTATTTTTATAAAAAGTAACGTGTTGGAGTTCATCAAGTCCCAACACACATTCATTCACCTGGTCATTTATTACCATGTTTCTCCCAGCAAGCTGCTTCAGCAATGGAGATACAATAAAACAACCATCTGGCAGGTAGAACTGAGAGGAGGGATGGAGGGATGGATGAAGTGAGAGGGAGGGAGAGTGAGATGGAGGGAGGGAGTGTGAGAGGGAGGGAGGGAGTGTGAGAGGGAGGGAGGGAGAGAGAGGGAGGTAGGAAGCGAGAGTGAGAGGGAGGAAGATCTAGACTAGAGGAGGAACCTCTATAAGAGGGAACCATCCCTCATATAAATCCCTTTACACTCTACTGAGACTAGCTGAGCTCAGCCAAGCCGAGCTGTACTGGTTGGTTACCACCATTAACCTTTTCACGTTACCATATCTGAGAAATACAATGTTTCCAGCACTATTCTACACTGAGCAAAAATATAAATGCAACAAGGGTTGGTCCCATGTTTCATGAGCTGAAATAAAATATCCCAGAAATGTTCCTTACGCACAAAAAGCAGATTTCTCTCAACTGTTGTGCACACATTTGTTTACATCCCTGTGAGTGAGCATTTCTTATTTGCCAGTATAATCCATCTACTTGACAGGTGTGTCATATCAAGAAGCTGATTAAACAGCATGATCATTACACAGGTGCACCTTGTGCTGGGGACAATAAAAGGCTACTCTAAAATGTGCAGTTTTGTCTCACAACACTATGCCACAGATGTCTCAAGTTTTGAGGGAGTGTGCAATTGGCATGCCGACTGCAGGAATGTCCACCAGAGCTGTTGCCAGATAATTTACTGTTCATTTCTCTACCATAAGCTGCCTTCAATGTCATTTTTAGAGAATTTGGCTATATATCCAACCTGCCTCACAACCTCAGGGCACGTGTATGGCGGCATGGTGGCAGTGGGGTTATGGTATGGACAGGCATAATTACAGACAATGAACACAATTTAATTTTATCGATTGCAATTTGAATGCACAGAGATAATGTGATGAGATCCTGAGGCCCAATGTTGAGCCATTCATCCACCGCCATCACCTCATGTTTCAGCATGATAATGCACTGCCCCATGTTGCAAGGATCTGTACACAATTCCTCGAAGCTGATGTTTTGGATGTTCTGGGAAGATGGTATGACAGCATGTTCCAGTTGCCGACAATATCCAGTAACTTTGCATAGCCATTGAAAAGGAGTGGCCACAATCAACAGCCTGATCAACTCTATGCGAAGGAGATGTGTTGTGCTGCATGAGGCAAATGGTGGTCACACCAGATACTGACTGGTGTTCTGGTCCACTGTGACCAACAGATGCATATCTGTTAGGAATTTTATGAATAATGACTAAACAATATCCCCATTTTAAATAGAACTGTAACTAAGTAAACTTCTACTCTGTTTTATTATATCTGATTAACAATATGAATTCATAAGTGAGGGTTTGTGGAGCCTGAAACAGGGGGTAATTAAATAAAATAAATACCATTCCAGCCAGGTTGGAGAAGATTGGAAGTGTTTTTTTTTTAAGTAAGCAGAAGGGGTTTTTGAAGTAAGCAGAAAGGGTCATTAACCTATGGTTGAACCGACTCAACTTAGCTCTGGGATGTTTAGATAAGGCAGAGTGTGTTTTCTCAGGTTTTCCATTAGCTGGAACTGTCTGCTGAATGGTGATGGATGAAGACTTCAGAAGGTTTATCTCGAATTAACTTTGATCTTTTGGGAGAAAGAATATTTTATAACCTATGACGTCATATTTTGTATATAAACTGTTGTTCGTGGTTACATGGCAGCGCGCTCCGAGAATAAATACTACTATCTAATTTTGATAAGACTGGTCTCTGTCTATTTTATGCAAATAAGAATCTTACAAATTCTCATAAAACAGACTAAGTGAATTCAATTAAAGAAAACATATTGGAATTATGAAATTACAATAACTATCTGTATTTCCAGTCATGTGAAATCCATAGATTGGGGCCTAATGAATGTATTTCAATTGACTGATTTCCTCATATGAACTGTAACTCAGTAAAATCATTGACGTTATTGCATGTTGTGTTTATATTTTTGTTCAGTATAGAACCTGAAAGGGTTATTCGGCTGTCCCCATAGGAGAACCCTTTGAGGAACCCTATTCGGTTCCAGGTAGAACCCTTTTGGGTTCCATGTAGAACCCTTTCCACAGAGAGTTCTACGTGGAACACAAAAGGGTTTTATCTGGAAACAAAAAGGGTTCTACCTGGAGTGGGGACAGTCGAAGAACCCTTTTGGAACATTTTTCTGAGATTGCATTTTCATGGCATTTGTTTTTGGGTTTGGAACACCCTGAAGAGTAATTTCACATTTTAGTATGTACCCATTTGAAACTGCCTATTTTTCAGGCCCAGAAACTAGAATATGCATATAATTGTCAGATTAGGATAGAAAACACTGTAAAGTTTCCAAAACTGTCAAAATGTTGTCTGTGAGTATAACAGAACTGATATTGCAGGCGAAAACCTGAGGAAAGTCAAACCAGGAAGTGCTGTTTTTCCTGAAAGCTCTCTGTTCCATTGGATGCCTTGCTTCCATTTAAAGGGATATCAACCAGATTCCTTTTCCTATGGCTTCCTCAAGGTGTCAACAGTCTTTAGACATAGTTTCAGGCTTTTATTTTGAAAAATGAGCGAGAAAGATAACATCGCGTCAGTGGATAGCTGGGTGTTCGCAGAGTTTTGCTTGCGCAACAGAGTGGGGCAGCCATTGTCTCTCCCTCTCCTATTGAAAAAGCGACATTCCCGGTTGATATATTATCGATTATATATTTTAAAAACAACCTGAGGATTGATTATAAAAAACGTTTGACATGTTTCTGTGGATATTACGGATACTATTTGGAATTTTAGTCTGCGATGTCGTGACCGCTCGAGCCTGTGGATTTCTGAACATAATGCGCCAAACAAATTGAGGTATTTTGGATTTTAAATAATCTTTATGGAACAAAAGGAACATTTATTGTGTAACTGGGAGTCTCGTGAGTGCAAACATCCGAAGATCATCAACGGTAAGCGATTAATTTGATTGCTTTTCTGATTTTCGTGACCAAGCTACTTTGATGCTAGGTGTTCATAAAGTTTTGTCTGGTGATCGATAAACTTACACAAATGCTTGGATTGCTTTCGCTGTAAAGCATATGCACCCCTCGGCAGGCCCCATCCACAAACTTTTTAATGCTTTTTAATAAAACATTGAACAAAGTGTCCAAATGCAGAGAGGTGTTGGTAAAGGTATTTTGTCCTGCTAATAGCCCATGATGGGCTATTATAATACTGTGCATGTTGTCCAGGTCAGGATAACCAAAACATTTCTTTATTAAAGATCAGAAAGAATGTTGGCACTTATTTATTTTGATCCAAAACCATGAATGAGTGAGTCACTCAGCTTTATGTAGGCTATATGACTGTTCCATCAACTTGATTATATATATAACGATATTTTGGAGAATATTTCATGAAATAAAAAAAACGAAAGTGAGCGATTGTAATCTGAATAAAGGCCAACATAATATTTGTATAGTATTTGTATTTCTGTTTTCAGAGGGAGAGAAACGCTGGGCCAATTGTGCGCCGGCCTATGGGACTCCTAATCACGGTCGGATGTGATACATAATAATAATAATACAATGTCCCCCTTCCACATGTTAAATCTTCCAATTGATAAACTTTTTTTTTTATATCAATTAGGATATTTGAGTTTAACCACAATATTTGTTGTATTATTTTGTTCTGTCTTTTCCTGGGGATTAAACTGAAATTTTAACCAATCACGGCCGTTTGTGATACAGCCAACCTAACTAAGAAATACATTTGACGATAGAATTCTCCTCCTTCCCTCCTCCTAGGTGTCACGGATCCTTCCGGAACTGTCATTACGCACACCTGGTCCTTATTCCCATAATGGCGTTGTACAACGTGACCATGTGTTTTCGAAAGAGTATTTTCCAGTAAGCAACAATTTGTTCCAATATTTGGATCCATAACTAAATAAACATCTACATTTTGAGAGTATTTTTTAAATCATTTTTAGTAACGAAAGCATAAAGATGCTGATGAAGAAATACAGTACTGTACAATATATGCTTTATCTGACATTTTGCTGTTGCATGAGGTTGCCCACCCACACTTTAAACATTTGGATAATAAAGCATTTAAAGCATTTTGAAGATAGAAGTGGCCTTAATTTGTTTATTAAGCTACTGTGCAGTCTGACAAGTAAACATAACCAACAGCACATACTGTAGTAAACATGGGAAAGTGCCTAATTTCTTACAAATAGATAGCAGGCCATGTCCAGACTTTCTCAGTGACCTCAAGTACTCATTAACTCTGTCTTTAATGCTTTTTCGGGTTGCATCAGTCATGGACAGAAACTTTTGAGACGCATTATTAATGATGAACATGCGGTGGTTCACTGGTAAGCCACATTTAACGCTTCATTCTCTGCCTGACTCTCCGCCAATGCTGCCTGACACTGCCAATGACTGTGTCTGTCAATACCGCCTGGCTCTGGACCAATGCATCAGCTGTCGCCCGTATCTCTGACCTCAGAGAATGTTTATTTTTCTGCTGATCTGCCTTCAATGACTCGATCTCGGTCTTCAAAGTTTGAATCTGATCCATGTGCACCTTCGTCAGATGAGCAGAATGGTACCGCCCTGAGCCCCCATCGATTACAGTGGCCTATGATAGAAACGGTAGAACAATTAAAAGTGACTCCAACACACAAATGCTGCATACACATAAGAATCTAGCAATACGGGTATTGAACCAGCATCTGTAGCAACGCAGTTTGCGCTGAGATGCAGTGTCTTACACAATGCCCAGACCGGATGCACGTCTGTCCGCGTGCACCATCGTGTGCAAATTGATTTTGTCCCCCCACACCAAACGCTATCACGACCCGCGGGTTGAAATTTCAAAACAAACTCTGAACCAATTATATTAATTTGGGGACAGGTTCAAAAGCATTAAACATTTATGGCAATTTAGCTAGCTAGCTTGCAGTTGCTACCTAATTTGTCCTATTTAGCTAGCTTCCTGTTGCTAGTTAATTTGTCCTTGGATATAAACATTGAGTTGTTATTTTACCAGAAATGCACAAGGTCCTCTAATCTGACAATTAATCCACACATAAAACGGTCAACCGAATCGTTACTAATCATCTCTCCTCCGTCCAGGTTTCTTTTTCTTCTTTGGACTTTCATAATATGGTGCATTACCACAACCGACCACAGTTCATCCTTCAATCACCCGCGTGGGCATATGTTCCTTAAAACCAATGATAAGATTGCACGTGGGCATATGTACCTTAAAACCAATGATAAGATGGCACGTGGGTATATGCTTCTGAAAACCAATGAGGAGATTGCACGTGGGTATATGCTTCTGAAAACCAATGAGGAGATGGGAGAGGCAGGACTTGCAGCGCGTTCTGCATCAAATAGAATCAACTTCTATTTTAGCAAATGGCAATGCAGCCACTCGTTTGCGCGCTCGTGAGCAGTGTGGGTGCAACGATTGAATAACATGTATGGTGAAAATGTATTTTGCAACACTGGCACACGCGACCGGTGTGGTCAGCATGTTAGACCGCTGTGCCACGGGCTCTGTACAACGTGACCGGTCGGGTCAGCATGTTAGACCGCTGTGCCACGGGCTTTGTACAACGTGACCGGTCGGGTCAGCATGTTAGACCGCAGTGCCACGGGCTCTGTACAACGTGACCGGTCGGGTCAGCATGTTAGACCGCTGTGCCACTCGGGCTCTGTACAACGTGACCGGTCGGGTCTAGGCTACAGTAAGTACTACAGTAAGTACTACAGTAAGTATTACAGTAAGTCCTACAGTAAGTACTACAGTAAGTACTACAGTAAGTATTACAGTAAGTATTACAGTATGTATTACAGTAAGTACTACAGTAAGTCCTACAGTAAGTATTACAGTAAGTCATACAGTAAGTGTTACAGTAAGTCCTACAGTAAGTATTACAGTAAGTCCTACAGTAAGTATTACAGTAAGTCCTACAGTATGTACTACAGTAAGTCCTACAGTAAGTACTGCAGTAAGTCCTACAGTAACTCCTACAGTAAGTACTGCAGTAAGGGAAAAATGATCCTAACATTTCCACACCCAAACTGTAGTCTTAAGTTTCTCTTAGAATTAAAACCTACGTGTAACAACAGTTTTAGTAAGTAATACTGACGAGTAGTAACAACAAAACCAGTGTCCGTTAGAGACACAGTAGCGCCTTGAGACCCAAAAGCATAATCAGTGCTCTAACTCCCCCTTGTGGTGGTCTGGAGCAATGAAGTAGTGACGCAGGGTACCGTACTAAACCACACATTTCCTCTAAGTCCCGCAGCGTAATCGCAAATCTTTTAGTTGAGCTAACACTGTAGTAGTGAATTAGGAAGGGAAAAAGCCTTGGAGCGGAGTATGGTCTTTGTGCTGTTGGCAGGGATATAGATCTGTGGAGGCTGGTGTCACTTGAAATCAGAAAACAGGCTCGTTCCAGCCGTTAGAATGACTTGTCCTCCTGCCTTTACCAGCTTCCACTATTATCGATGCTCTTAGTTGGAAAAAGGCCAGTCTGAATGAAGGTAATTATCATGAGCTCCACTCATTCTCTCTTCATGGGATTTGTCCAAATAATGACATTATGTACAGTATTAGAGTCTTCTTACACGCTTTTCGCTTTTAGCTGTAATGAATTATAGGTGTAATGAATGTAATTTGACCCAGTATTGTGGCCATAGATCAGCAAATTAACCCTGTTATGTATCAAATTACATTTTAAAAAGGTTTCGATGTAATTGTAAAATGAGTCTCCGGTATGATTTTACATAACGAAAATTGTTTTATTTTAGCAGTGGTTACTCAGCAGTGGTTACTCAGCAGTGGTTACTCAGCAGTGGTTACCCAGCAGGGGTTACCCAGCAGTGGTTACCCAGCAGTGGTTACCCAGCAGTGGTTACTCAGCAGTGGTTACCCAGCAGTGGTTACTCAGCAATGGTTACTCAGTAATGGTTACCCAGCAGTGGTTACTCAGCAGTGGTTACTCAGCAGTGGTTACCCACGCAGTCATGGGTGAACAAGGGAGTACAGGAGAGGGCTCAGAACGCACCCTTGTGGGGTCCCAGTGTTGAGGATCAGCAGGGTGGAGATGTTGTTACCTACACTCACCACCTGGGGGTGACCCGTTAGGAAGTCCAGTACCCAGTTGCACAGGGCAGGGTCGAGACCCAGAGGAATTCTGTCAGGTGAACAGAAGGACTTGAGTTCCTGTATGTTGTTATGATCACACCACGTCTCGTTAATCATAAGGCATACCCCCCCGCCCCTCTTCTTACCAGAAAGATGCTTGTTTCTGTCGGCGCGATGTGTGAAGAAACCAGGTGGCTGTACCAACTCCGATAGCGTGTCTCGAGTGAGCCATGTTTCCGTGAAGCAAAGAACGTTACAGTCTCTGTTGTCTCTCTGGAATGCTACCCTTGCTTGTTGTCAAGAGACTGGACATTGGCGAGTAGTATGCTAGGGAGTGGTGCGCGATGTTCCTGTCTCCGGAGCCTGTCCAGAAGACCGCTTCGTTTGCCCCTTTTACGCGACGTTGTTTTGGTTCGCCGACTGGGATCCGATCCATTGTCCTGGGTGATGGGCAAAACACAGGATCAATTTCGGGAAAGTCGTATTCCTGGTCGTAATGATGGTGAGTTGACGTTGCTCTTATATTCAGTAATTCCTCTCGACTGTATGTAATGAAACCTAAGATGACCTGGGGTACCAATGTAAGAAATAACACGTAAAAAATCTAAATACTGCATAGTTTCCTAGGAACACGAAGCGAGGCGGCCATCTCTGTCGGTGGCGGAATCATCCGGCATGATCTACCAGTTCAAACATAGAGTAGGACATTATGTTAATGACCTTATTATGGAATTCTTTCAAATTGGTGAACTCAAAACACCCTCTGAATGCATGGCTCATTCTGTGAAGGGAGGCCTTCATGGGGTGCCTTCCATCTCTGTCTAGAAGGGAAGGCTAAGTGTGAGAGAGGTGAAGTATGGATGTGTTTGTGTTTATCCAGTATTATAATCCATATTTAATCCATTTATAGTTATATGCATACTTTCATCACTTTCAACACCATGATCCGTTATTCTTAAGTAAGTAGTGTAAATGAGAATATGTGATGTCATTTTGTCCCTCTATCGCTGATCACGTGATGAGTTTATTTGGGTGCTATGGGTTGGGCCCTCAAGACTCCTGGGTTCTGGGCCTGGGAGAACATGTGAGACGGTGTCTCCATGAGGATGCCCTTCTCCACTGCCATCTGTACAAAGATTTGTTTGTTTTCAGTAGGAGGGCCATGTAAGAAACTACATTAAATCTCCCTTGACTTTTTTTGCAACGGCCTGTCTGTGACACGTTTATTCATTTATTGATCCATTAATTTATTCATACAACAAGTTTGGTGTTTACTTTTTATTTCAGATCCCATCTGGAATATGATTTATGATATCTCTTCATTTGATGAATGGCAGTAATTCTGTTGTATTTAGATAATGAGAAAATGAATGTCTGGCAGTCAGCGAATTGTTTCATGTTTCCCTGAATGCACAGGTGTTGACTTTATGCTTCAATGGCAAGTGAAGGCAAAGCTTCATTTAAATCTAATCAACAGTATGTTGTTGTTATTTTTCTTTCAAATGCTGGGTTCAAAACAACCCAATCTGGGTGATTTGGTGACCCAGCGCTTGGAATGGACATTTGAAATGATTTCACTACTCGTCTAATATCATACATTTCTGGAGGAGGAGCGCGTGAGGAGGAGGAGGGGCGCGTGGGGAGGAGGGGCGCGTGGGGAGGAGGGGCGCGTGAGGAGGAGGGGCACCGTGAGGAGGAGGGGCACCGTGAGGAGGAGGGGCACCGTGAGGAGGAGGGGCGCGTGGGGAGGAGGGGCGCGTGAGGAGGGGCACCGTGAGGAGGAGGGGCGCGTGAGGAGGAGGGGCGCGTGAGGAGGAGGGGCGCGTGGGGAGGAGGGGCGCGTGGGGAGGAGGGGCGCGTGAGGAGGAGGGGCGTGTGGGGAGGAGGAGGGGCGCGTTGGGAGGAGGAGGGGCGCGTGAGGAGGAGGGGCGCGTGAGGAGGAGGGGCGCGTTGGGAGGAGGGGCGCGTGAGGAGGAGGGGCGCGTGAGGAGGAGGGGCGCGTTGGGAGGAGGGGCGCGTGAGGAGGAGGGGCACCGTGAGGAGGAGGGGCACCGTGAGGAGGAGGGGCGCGTGGGGAGGAGGAGGGGCGCGTGGGGAGGAGGGGCGCGTGAGGAGGAGGGGCGCGTGAGGAGGAGGGGCGCGTGAGGAGGTGGGGCGCGTGGGGAGGAGGGGCGCGTGGGGAGGAGGGGCGCGTGAGGAGGAGGGGCGCGTGAGGAGGAGGGGCACCGTGAGGAGGAGGGGCACCGTGAGGAGGAGGGGCGCGTGAGGAGGAGGGGCACGTGGGGAGGAGGGGCGCGTGAGGAGGAGGGGCGCGTGAGGAGGAGGGGCACCGTGAGGAGGAGGGGCGCGTGAGGAGGAGGGGCGCGTGGGGAGGAGGGGCGCTTCGGGAGGAGGAGGGGCGCGTGAGGAGGAGGGGCGCGTGAGGAGGAGGGGCACCGTGAGGAGGAGGGGCGCGTGAGGAGGAGGGGCGCGTGAGGAGGAGGGGCGCGTGAGGAGGAGGGGCACCGTGAGGAGGACGGGCGCGTGAGGAGGAGGGGCACCGTGAGGAGGAGGGGCGCGTGAGGAGGAGGGGCGCGTGGGGAGGAGGGGCGCCGTGAGGAGGAGGGGCGCCGTGAGGAGGAGGGGCGCCGTGAGGAGGAGGGGCGCGTGAGGAGGAGGGGCGCGTGGGGAGGAGGGGCACCGTGAGGAGGAGGGGCACCGTGAGGAGGAGGGGCGCGTGAGGAGGAGGGGCGCGTGAGGAGGAGGGGCGCGTGAGGAGGAGGGGCACCATGAGGAGGAGGGGCGCGTGAGGAGGAGGGGCGCGTGAGGAGGAGGGGCGCGTGAGGAGGAGGGGCGCGTGAGGAGGTGGTGCGCGTGGGGAGGAGGGGCGCGTGGGGAGGAGGGGCGCGTGAGGAGGAGGGGCGCGTGAGGAGGAGGGGCACCGTGAGGAGGAGGGGCACCGTGAGGAGGAGGGGCGCGTGAGGAGGAGGGGCACGTGGGGAGGAGGGGCGCGTGAGGAGGAGGGGCGCGTGAGGAGGAGGGGCACCGTGAGGAGGAGGGGCGCGTGAGGAGGAGGGGCGCGTGGGGAGGAGGGGCGCTTGGGGAGGAGGAGGGGCGCGTGAGGAGGAGGGGCGCCGTGAGGAGGAGGGGCGCGTGAGGAGGAGGGGCGCGTGAGGAGGAGGGGCACCGTGAGGAGGAGGGGCGCGTGAGGAGGAGGGGCGCGTGAGGAGGAGGGGCGCGTGAGGAGGAGGGGCACCGTGAGGAGGAGGGGCGCGTGAGGAGGAGGGGCACCGTGAGGAGGAGGGGCGCGTGAGGAGGAGGGGCGCGTGGGGAGGAGGGGCGCCGTGAGGAGGAGGGGCGCCGTGAGGAGGTGGGGCGCGTGAGGAGGTGGGGCGCGTGGGGAGGAGGGGCGCGTGGGGAGGAGGGGCGCGTGAGGAGGAGGGGCGCGTGAGGAGGAGGGGCACCGTGAGGAGGAGGGGCACCGTGAGGAGGAGGGGCGCGTGAGGAGGAGGGGAACGTGGGGAGGAGGGGCGCGTGAGGAGGAGGGGCGCGTGAGGAGGGGCGCGTGAGGAGGAGGGGCACCGTGAGGAGGAGGGGCGCGTGGGGAGGAGGGGCGCTTGGGGAGGAGGAGGGGCGCGTGAGGAGGAGGGGCGCCGTGAGGAGGAGGGGCGCCGTGAGGAGGAGGGGCGCGTGAGGAGGAGGGGCGCGTGAGGAGGAGGGGCACCGTGAGGAGGAGGGGCGCGTGAGGAGGAGGGGCGCGTGAGGAGGAGGGGCACCGTGAGGAGGAGGGGCGCGTGAGGAGGAGGGGCACCGTGAGGAGGAGGAACGCATGAGGAGGGGCGCGTGGAGGAGGAGGGTCGCGTGGAGGAGGAGGGTCGCGTGGAGGAGGAGGGTCTCGTGGAGGAGGAGGGGCGCGTGGAGGAGGAGGGGCGCGTGGAGGAGGAGGAACGCATGAGGAGGGGCGCGTGGAGGAGGAGGAACGCATGGAGGAGGAGGGTCGCGTGGAGGAGGAGGGTCGCTTGGAGGAGGAGGGGCGCGTGGAGGAGGAGGGGCGCGTGGAGGAGGAGGGTCGCGTGGAGGAGGAGGTGCGCGTGAGGAGGAGGGGCGCGTGGAGGAGGAGGGGCGCGTGGAGGAGGAGGGGCGCGTGAGGAGGAGGGGCGCGTGAGGAGGAGAGAGGGGGAGAGAGCGAGAGAGAGACTGCATCAATTTGATGTAAGGAAGCTAGCCAGCTAGCTAAAGTATCAGAGCTAATTGAGGCTCTTTTGCTGCCCTCACCGGTCCTTGTCCACAACAACTCTGTTCATATTAAACAACAGTCTGTTGGATGATCATTGTAGTCAACTCCTTTTCATTTTGACAACTTATTCCCGTAATTCCATTTTGCATTGATTAGAAATCTCTTACTTCACTTGCTACACATGTAGCCTCTGACGGTAGCTGCTTTTAATAATAACTATCTACAAGCATGGAATGTGGGTAGGCTACCAGTACATATTTTTTTAAAGGGCGCACTCACTTTCATTAAAATGTCTAATATCATGGTCTATCCTTCTATGTAACAAGGTCACATAGATCAATGTATTTAATTTAAGACCAAGCCATTTCATTAAAATGAGCCTTTATTTCTTTGTAAATATTCTAATAACCATGCCCATGTCTACCCAGTGTAAATATTGTGTTATTTTCACCCATCCGGTTGGTTTGCTTTTGTTTAACCATTATTTCACTAGGCAAGTTAAAATCATCATGATATCATTCTGCCAGATATTTATTTAGCTAGGCAAGTAAGTTAAGAACAAATTCTTATTTTCAATGACGGCCTAGGAACAGTGGGTTAACTGCCTGTTCAGGGGCAGAACGACAGATTTGTACCTTGTCAGCTCGGGGATATGATCTTGCAACCTTTCGGTTACTAGTCCAACGCTCTAACCACTAGGCTACGCTGCTGACTTGTCCCGAAGCCAGTACTGTGTTGTCTTGGCTGTGTATTTAGGGTTGCTGTCCTGTTGGGAGGTGAACCTTTGCCCGAGTCTGAGGTCCTGAGTGTTCTGGAGCAGGTCTTCATTGAGGATCTCTCTGTACAGGCCGTGGCTCGGGTGGTTGATGTCCTTGATGATATCCGTGGCCTTCCTGTGACACCGGGTGCTGTACATTTCCTGAAGGGCAGGCAGTGTTCTCCCAGCGATGTGTTGGGCTGACCGCACCCCCCTCCGGAAAGCCCTGCGGTTGGGGACGGTGTCGTACCAGGTGGTGATAATGCCCTTCAGGATGTTCTCAACGGTGCATCTGTAAAAGTTTGTGAGGGTCTTAGGGGCCTAGCCAAATTTCTTCATCCTCCTGAGGTTGAAGAGGCGCTGTTCCACCTTCTTCACCACACTGTCTGTGTGGGTGGACCCTTTCAGATTGTCGGTAATGTTTATGCCAAGGATCTTGAAGCTTTTGAGTTTCTCCACTGTGGCCCTGTTAATGTGGATGGGGGCGTGTTCCCTCTGCTGCCTCCTGAAGTCCACGATCAGCTCCTTCGAGTTGTTGACGTTGAGGGAGAGGTTATTGTCCTGGCACCACTCCACCAGGGCCCTCACCTCCTCCCTGTAGGCCGTCTCATTGTTTTTAGTGTTGAGGGTCAGCGAAGAGGAGGTTGTTGTTTCCTACCTCCACCACCTGGGGGAGGCGCGTCAAGAAGTCCAGGACCCAGTTGCACAGGGCGGGGTTCAGACCCAAGGCCTCAAGCTTAATGATGAGCTTGGAGGAGACTATGGTGTTGAATGCTGAGCTGTAGTCAATGAACAGCATTCTTACATAGGTATTCCTTTTGTCCAGATGGGATAGGGCAGTGTGCAGTGTTATGGCAATTGCATCGTCTGTGGATCTATTGGGGTGGCAAATTGCAGTGGGTCTAGGGTGTCGGTTAAGGTGAAGGTGATATGATCCTTAACTAGCCTCTCAAAGCACTTCATGATGACATACATGAGTTCTACGGGGCGATAGTAATTTAATTCAGTTACCTTTGCTTTCTTGGGTACAGGAACAATGGTAGCCATCTTGAAGTATGTGGGGACAACAGACTGGGATTTGGAGAGATTGAATATGTCCATAAACACTCCAGCCAGCTGGTCTGCGCATGCTCTGAGGACTGTGGTAGCAGAATCAGAATCTTTTAGGTAACATTTATAAATAAGATGTTTTATTAATTTTCCTAAGTATGCTTAAATGGGAAAAGTCATCACACTGAATTGGGGAGAGGTTAGGCTTGTCTTCTTATGGAAATGTGTCTAACTATTTACATGTCCCCTCTGAGGTTGTCCTTATCTTGATTTAGTATATGACCTAAGAGGCTCACTGTCTTTTCTGATCTTGTCCAGGAGGGGGTGTATTTGATATATGCCATTGGATGAGGTAATGTTTTTGGTTCTAAGTGGTACCAAGAATGAGATAAGAACTTAGTTTAGGAGACCAAACTGAACAATCATTTATAGCCAATGCTGTCTGGCTATGTGTGTCTGCTATAAAGGATCTCAGTTGCCAATATGTAAGCACTCTCAGAGAATTCATTTATAGACACTGAATTGATCTGAGAGTCACGGGGCTATGGTGAAGCTCATATAATTAAAGATGGACATTATGATAACTCTGACTTGTGTGTGGTTTGCTCTCTCATGATTTGGTAATACATATTTCCACGACAGGACGCGGCTAGGGATGCTGTCAGGGCCGGAAGCCTTGTGAGGGTTAACACACTTAAATGTCTTACTCATGTCGGCCACGGAGAACGAGAGCTCACAGTCCTCGGGAGCGGCCCATGTTGGCGACATTGTGTTATCTTCAAAGCTGGTGAAGAAGGTGTTTAGTTAGTTTGGGAGAAAAACGTTGGGGTCCCTTTTAATCCATGTCTGGAGTCCCTGCCACATACGTCTCGTGTCTGAGCCATTGAATTGTGGCTCCACTTTGTGTCTGACGTTTTGCCTGTTTGATTGCCTTACGGAAGGCAAGCTGATCTGCTCGTCATCCTCACCAGGGTCTTGACTTGACTGCAGTTTGGAAGAGATACCGTGATAAGATCTCGAGTACCATTGTCGTGCCATTCATCCACTGCCATCACCTCATGTTTCATCATGATAATGCACATCCCCATGTGGCTAGAATCTGTACGCAATTCCTGGAAGCTGAAAATGTCCCAGTTCTTCCATGGCCTGCATACTCACCAGACATGTCACCCATTGAGCATGTGTGGGATGCTCTGGATCAACAGGTACGACAGCTTGTTCCAGTTCCTGCCAATACCCAGAAACAAAGCCATTGACGAGGAGAGGAACAACATTCCACGGGCCACAATCAATAGCCTGATCAACTCTATGCCAAGGAGATGCTGGTCACACCAGATACTGACTGGTTTTCTGATCCACTCCCTACCTTTTTATTAAGGTGTCTGTGACCAACAGATGCATATCTGTATTCCCAGTCATGTGAAATCCATTGATTAGTGCTTAATTTATTCATTTCAATTGGCTGATTTCCTTATATGAACTGTAACTCAGTAAAGTCTTTGAAATGGTTGCATGTGGCATTTATATTTCTGTTTATGTGTTTAGCATTTTACATGTTACATTTTAGTCATTTTACATGTTACATTTTAGTCATTTTACAGACACTTATCCATAGCAACGTACAGTCAGTGCTACAAATTCCAGAAGATTATGAAAATAAATAATCAGGATTTACAGCTCTCGGCTTCAACTGTGTTCGAATCCTTTAACCTTTAACCTTTTAGCTGAATGTTTTGATTCCTTGATATTCAATTCAAGGTCGTTGATCTGAATATTATTAAGCTTGAATTCTAAATTTGGAAACACAGACCAAACTTTTTATGTATTTCCCAAGGTGGCTGTAAAAGGTAATATTGATCCAGGATGAAACTGGGGATATATTTTGTAATATCTTAAATATTGGTGTATACATAAAAAGATTGGTCTGTGTCCGGATGTCTAGTCACTTTCTCCCCCTCTCTCTCTTTCTTTCTCTCTCTTTCTCTCTCTCTTTCTCTCTCTCTCTCTCTCTCTCTGGATTCTATGGATTCTTCAATTACATTGAGCTGGACAGGTTTCTCAATTTCTTTTTTAGATGTTTGCATTCTTCATCAAACCATTTGTCACTGTTGTTTATCTTCTTTGGTTTTCTGTTTGAAATGTTTAGATTTGTGAGGCTGAGAGATCAAATGTACTGTTTAGATTTTCTACTGCCAAGTTTACGCCTTCACTGTTACAGTGGAACATTTTGTCCAGGAAGTTGTCTGAAAGGGATTGCATTTGTTATTCCCTAATCGTTTTTTGGTAGGTTTCCACACTACATTCCTTCCATCTATAGCATTTCTTAATGTTACTCAGTTCCTTTGGCTTTGATGCCTCATGATTGAGTATTGCTCTGTTCAAGTAGACTGTGACCTGATAGGAGTGTCAGCGGGCTGTGAACGCTCTGAGAGACTGGGTTGAGGTCAGTGATAAAGTAGCCTACAGTTCTACTTCCAAGAGATGATTATTATTATGTTGTCATAGTCGTGCCTAGTTGGGCATATGGGGGAGGGAATGACACTCTGTGTTTGGGGAAAAAAGTTAATTTTCTTGTATATGTTTTCTGTTAGAGTCCATAAGGAGTACAATCTGTGTCTGTTGTATGTCCTCAGTGGGTTGGGGGGTTGTCAGGAGGGTTATCAGGGTGGCCTACAGGCGGGGTGCTCAGAGTGGATCCCCTGGGCCTGGGCTTCTTCTTCCTTTGTCTGTCCCGCTGTGTTGTCGACACTATGGTCAGGGTCTGGGGTGGACTGATCTGTTGTTGTGTTGTCGACACTATGGTCAGGGTCTGGGGTGGACTGATCTGTTGTTGTGTTGTCGACACTATGGTCAGGGTCTGGGGTGGACTGATCTGTTGTTGTGTTGTCGACACTATGGTCAGGGTCTGGGGTAGACTGATCTGTTGTTGTGTTGTCGACACTATGGTCAGGGTCTGGGGTGGACTGATCTGTTGTTGTGTTGATACTTTTGTCGGGGTCTGGGGTGGACTGATCTGTTGTTGTGATGAGACTTTTGTCGGGGTCTGGGGTGGACTGATCTGTTGTTGTGATGAGACTTTTGTCAGGGTCTGGGGTGGACTGATCTGTTGTGATGAGACTTTTGTCGGGGTCTGGTGTAGGCTGTTCTGCTAGCTTCTCTGTGTGGATGGCCACCTCTCTATAGTGGGTTGTTCTCTGTCACACGCTGTCCCCCTAGTGCTGTGTTCTTCTCCTGTAAATGTTGTCTCACTGGAGTCCAGAGTGCAGACATGTCTCTCTCCACCTCCAGCTCTCCGGGTCTGGTTAAGAGAGTGTTGTTGTGCTGGACTGTTGTCTGGGTCTGTGCTAACTGGAGTGTAATCACCTGCTGTTCCAGCTCCACCTGCCTTACCTCCAGCTGGGTGAATGTATCCCTCATTTCAATGAGGGAGTAGTACTCTGTGCTGGGAGGTTGACTGTCTGTGGGTTTATGTAATGAAGAGGTCTGGTCTGACCCGCTCGTGGTGGGGGTATCTTTCTCAAGAGAGAGCTTCTCCTGTTGAGCTATTTCCTTGATTAGGTGGAAGTCCAGCTGAAACTGTTTGTGGTTGCCCATTACCAATTCTGTTCCAGACTTATAGAGATTTATATTAGCTGACTCAGAGACCTCGTTGTCTAGTATCCTGAGTTTCCATCCCTCGGTAACACCCCCCTTCTTAACAGCACTGTGCCATGCCAGGGGATGGTCTGTATGGAAGATAAGGTTGCTTATGTTCTCATTTTTACAATAGTCAGCAAAAAGTGTCTCTTGATTTTCCATAAAGAGCTTCAATTTGTACTCTTTTCATGTCTTAGTATTCTTTACATCCAGAGGGTACTGTATTTGAATGACCTCTGAACAGCGGGAGGGTGCGTCTCAGGCCTCTGCATTGTGTTGGGGCTCTCCTGCCGTTGTTGGGCTCAAGGGCTTTGGCAGCTCTCACTTGACAGTGCTAATTGAAGTTGTATCAAGCTTGGTAGCCTTAATTTAGCATTCAGTCCTTATAAAGTAAAATATATCATTGTAATGTTTTTTTCTTCTTGGCTTTTGGAAATAAAATAGTGCTTCAGACTAAACATTACTCACTCAGTTCCAGGTTGGATCTCTCCCTCCCTCTCTCTTCCCCTCTCTCTCCCTCTCTCTCTCCCCCTTCTCTCTCTCTCCCTCTCTCTCTCTCTCTCTCTCTCTCTCTCCCCCTCTCTCTCCCCCTCTCTCTCCCTCTCTCTCTCCCCCTTCTCTCTCTCTCCCTCTCTCCCTCTCCCTCTCTCTCTCCCCCTTCTCTCTCCCCTCTCTCTCTCTCCCTCTCCCTCTCTCCCCCTTCTCTCTCCCCTCTCTCTCTCTTTGTGGTTGAATCTGTTGTGTTCCGTCCCTCCTTTTCAGAAGTTATGTGGGCTGATCTCAAGTTAAGCTTATATTAGGCTTTGAGTGTGGAATGAATATGTCCATTATGCCTTGTTAGAAAACCATTCAACTCAACTATTAAAAACAAATCTTTAACATGCTTGTAATACTATACACAAGTACTCAATGAAACATTAGAAAACCATTCACAACAAATGTAACTTCAAGTGAATTCTAGTCTAAATGCTAAATCACATTATTTTGGATTGGAGTGCTTTAGCTGCCATAACTATGATATTATATGACCACTCTCCCTCTGACGGATGTAATTCTGTAATATTGTATCAGCATTTCATCTCCATGCTGTGTGTGCGTGCAGGTGGATGTGTCATCTTGCTGTGCAGTGGAAAATTGCCAATTAGTATCAAGTTTCAGTGTGACACGATCGTTTATGGGATAACCATAACACGTCTGGCTTCCTATCTATAATCACATTTCACATTCATGTTGCTCATCTCAGGATATGAGTCATTATGTATAAGCTACAGTGTGTGTGTGTGTGTGCGTGTGCTTGTGTGTGTGTGTGTGTGTGTGTGCGTGTCCGCATGTGCGTGTGTGTGTGTGTGTGCGCGTGTGTGCGTGTGTGCGCGTGTGTGTGTGTGTGTGTGCGCATGTGTGTGTGTGCGCGCGCGTGTGTGTGTGCATGTGTTTGCACGTGTGTGTGTGTGCGCGTGTGTTTGCACACACATTTGTAATGTTGTTACATCAAAACAGGAAATAATTGACCATTTTACTATGTGTGAATCCATCCTGCATTGTCAGAGTTGTGTCTTCTCTCCTCCCCTGTCTCCCTCCATCCCAGTTAGTCTCAGTGACGTTTTAGTGAGATTTGATATACAGTTGAAGTCGGATGTTTACATACACCTTAGCCAAATACATTTAAACTCAGTTTTTCACAATTCCTGACATTTAATCCTAGTAAAAATTCCTTGTCTTAAGGCCAATTAGGATCACCATTGTATTTTACGTATGTGAAATGTCAGAATAATATTAGACAGAATGATTTATTTCAGCTTTAATTTCTTTCATCACATTCCCAGTGGGTCAGAAGTTGACATACACTCAATTAGTATTTGGTAGCATTGCCTTTAAATTGTTTAACTTGAGTCAAACGTTTCGGCTATCCTTCCACAAGCTTCCCACAATAAGTTGGGTGAATTTTTGCCCATTCCTCCTGACAGAGCTGGTGTAACTGAGTCAGGTTTGTAGGCCTCCTTGTTCTATGGGATTGAGGTCAGGGCTTTGTGTTGGCCACTCCAATACCTTGACTTTGTTGTCCTTAAGCCATTTTGCCACAAATTTGAAAGTATGCTTGGGGGTCATTGTCCATTTGGAAGACCCATTTGCGACCAAGCTTTAATCTATTTTGTGAAGTGCACCAGTCCCTCCTGCAGCAAAGCACCCCCACAACATGATGCTGCCACCCCCGTGCTTCACGGTTGGGATGGTGTTCTTCGGCTTGCAAGCCTCCCCCTTTTTCCTCCAAACATAACGATGGTCATTATGGCCAAACAGTTCTATTTTTGTTTCATCAGACCAGAGGACATTTCTCCAAAAAGTATGATCTTTGTCCCCATGTGCAGTTGCAAACCGTAGTCTGGCTTTTTATGTTGGTTTTGGAGCAGTGGATTCTTCCTTGCAGAGCAGCCTTTCAGGTTATGTCGATATAGAACTCGTTTTACTGTGGATATAGATACTTGTGTACCTGTTTCCTCCAACATCTTCACAAGGTCCTTTGCTGTTGTTCTGGGATTGATTTGCACTTTTCGCATCAAAGTACGTTCATCTCTAGGAGACAGAACGCATCTCCTTCCTGAGTGGTATGACGGCTGCGTGGTCCCATGGTGTTTATACTTGCGTACTATTGTTTGTACAGATGAACGGAGTACCTTCAGGCGTTTGGAAATTGCTCCCAAGGATGACCCAGACTTGTAGAGGTCTACAATTTTTTTTGTATGAGGTCTTGGTTGATTTATTTTGATTTTCCCATGATGTCAAGCAAAGAGGCAATGAGTTTGATGGCAGGCCCACTTGAATTGTGATACAGTGCATTTTAAGTGAAATAATCTGTCTGTAAACAATTGTTGGAAAAATGACTTGTGTCATGCACAAAGTAGATGTCCTATCTGACTTGCCAAAACTATAGTTTGTGAACAAGAAATGTGTGGAGTGGTTGAAAAACAAGTTTTAATGACTCCAACCTAAGTGTATGTAAACTTCCGACTTCAACTGCAATTCGAAGGATCAGACATGATCAAACTCTCTGTCTAACTATATCCCTCCTTTCTCTATCCCTCCTTTCTCTATCCCTCTACTTAATGAACTATCCCTCCCTCCATCACTCTATCCCTCTTTCTCTAACTATATCCCTCCTTTCTCTATCCCTCCTTCCTCTATCCCTCCTTCCTCTATCCCTCTACTTAATGAACTATCCCTCCCTCCATCACTCTATCCCTCTTTCTCTAACTCTCTCTCCCCCTCCTTCCTCTATCCCTCTTTCTCTATCTATCCCTCCTTCCTCTATCCCTCTTTCTCTAACTCTCTATCCCTCCTTTCTCTATCCCTCCTTCCTCTATCCCTCTACTTAATGAACTATCCCTCCCTCCATCACTCTATCCCTCTTTCTCTATCTATCCCTCCTTCCTCTATCCCTCTATTTAATGAACTATCCCTCCCTCCATCACTCTATCCCTCTTTCTCTAACTATCTATCCCTCCTTCCTCTATCCCTCTTTCTCTAACTCTCTCCCCCTCCTTCCTCTATCCCTCTTTCTCTATCTATCCCTCCTTCCTCTATCCCTCTTTCTCTAACTCTCTCCCCCTCCTTCCTCTATCCCTCTTTCTCTATCTATCCCTCCTTCCTCTATCCCTCTTTCTCTAACTCTCTCTCCCCCTCCTTCCTCTATCCCTCTTTCTCTATCTATCCCTCCTTCCTCTATCCCTCTTTCTCTAACTCTCTATCCCTCCTTCCTCTATCCCTCTTTCTCTAACTCTCTCCCCCTCCTTCCTCTATCCCTCTTTCTCTATCTATCCCTCCTTCCTCTATCCCTCTTTCTCTATCTATCCCTCCTTCCTCTATCCCTCTTTCTCTAACTCTCTCCCTCCTTCCTCTATCCCTCTTTCTCTAACTATCTATCCCTCCTTCCTCTATCCCTCTTTCTCTAACTCTCTCCCCCTCCTTCCTCTATCCCTCTTTCTCTAACTCTCTCCCCCTCCTTCCTCTATCCCTCTTTCTCTATCTATCCCTCCTTCCTCTATCCCTCTTTCTCTATCTATCCCTCCTTCCTCTATCCCTCTTTCTCTAACTCTCTCCCTCCTTCCTCTATTCCTCTTTCTCTAACTATCTATCCCTCCTTCCTCTATCCCTCTTTCTCTAACTCTCTCCCCCTCCTTCCTCTATCCCTCTTTCTCTAACTCTCTCCCCCTCCTTCCTCTATCCCTCTTTCTCTAACTCTCTATCCTTTCTTAAAGTATCCATCTATAACTCTCTTTATCCCTCTCTATCCTTTCATAGTTCATCCAGCATCATTACACTCTCTCTAACTCTCTCTCCCCCTCCTTTCTCTATCCCTCTTTCTCTAACTCTTTCTCCCCCTCCTTTCTCTATCCTTCTTTCTCTAACTCTCTCTCCCCCTCCTTTCTCCATCCCTTTCTCTAACTTTCTCTCTCTCTCGTTAAATCTCTATCCCATCTCTAACTCTCTCTCTCTCCTTAACTCTCTCTCTCCCTCCTTCCTCTAATTATCTAGCCTATCCCTCCTTCCTCTATCCCTCTTTCTCTAACTCTCTCCCCCTCCTTCCTCTATCCCTCTTTCTCTAACTCTCTCCCCCTCCTTCCTCTATCCCTCTTTCTCTATCTATCCCTCCTTCCTCTATCCCTCTTTCTCTATCTATCCCTCCTTCCTCTATCCCTCTTTCTCTAACTCTCTCCCTCCTTCCTCTATCCCTCTTTCTCTAACTATCTATCCCTCCTTCCTCTATCCCTCTTTCTCTAACTCTCTCCCCCTCCTTCCTCTATCCCTCTTTCTCTAACTCTCTCCCCCTCCTTCCTCTATCCCTCTTTCTCTAACTCTCTATCCTTTCTTAAAGTATCCATCTATAACTCTCTTTATCCCTCTCTATCCTTTCATAGTTCATCCAGCATCATTACACTCTCTCTAACTCTCTCTCCCCCTCCTTTCTCTATCCCTCTTTCTCTAACTCTTTCTCCCCCTCCTTTCTCTATCCTTCTTTCTCTAACTCTCTCTCCCCCTCCTTTCTCCATCCCTTTCTCTAACTTTCTCTCTCTCTCGTTAAATCTCTATCCCATCTCTAACTCTCTCTCTCTCCTTAACTCTCTCTCTCCCTCCTTCCTCTAATTATCTAGCCTACCCCTCCTTCCTCTACCCCTCCTTCCTCTATCCCTTCTTCATCCATCTCTCCATCCCTCCTTCCAGTATAATTACCTCTTCTCATACATTCTCTCTCTCTCCTCATTATGAGATGATGCCCCACCTCCTCCTTCTGAGAGATCAAATACATATTTGTCCAGATCCTCATTAGAAGAAGAACTGGAGCTCTGTGGTGTAATGAGCAGACAGGCTCCCAACACTACAGTTAGACTTCCACGTATCTGAGTAGGATAAACCTCTCAGGCTTGCTTCGTTTATTAACGCTCTCTATATTTACAGTGCCTTCAGAAAGTATTCATACCCCTTGACTTTTTCCCCATGTTGTTGTGTTACTGCCTGAATTTAAAATGAATTACATTTAGCTTTTGTGTTACTGGCTTACACACAATACCCCATAATGTCAAAGTGGAATTATGTTTTTTCTGATTTTTTTTACTGATTAATAAAAAAATGAAACGCTGAAATGTCTTGAGTCAATAAGTATTCAAACCTTTTGTTATTGCAAGCCTAAATAAGTTCAATAGCAAAAATGTGCTTATTAACAAGTCACGTGATAAGTTGCATGGACTCACTCTGTGTGCAATAATGGTGTTTAACATAATTGTTTGAATGACTACCTCATCTCTGTACCCCACACATACATCTGTAAGGTTCCCTCAGTCGAGCAGTGAATTTCAAACACGGATTCAACCACAAAGACCAGGGAGGTTTTTCAACGCCTCGCAAAGAACGGCACATGTTTGTAGATGGGTAAAGAAAAAGCAGACATTGAATATCCCTTTGAGCATGGTGAAGTTATTAATTACACTTTGGATGGTGTGTCAATACACCCAGTCACTACAATGATACAGGTGTCCTTCCTAACTCAGTTGCCTGGGAGGAAGGAAACCGCTCAGGGATTTCACCATGAGGTCAACGGTGACTTTAAAACAGTTGCAGAGTTTAATCGCTGTGATAGAAGAACTGAGGGTCAAATCAAAGTTGAGGTAATTGAGGTAATATGTACAGTGCCTTGCGAAAGTATTCGGCCCCCTTGAACTTTGCGACCTTTTGCCACATTTCAGGCTTCAAACATAAAGATATAAAACTGTATTTTTTTGTGAAGAATCAACAACAAGTGGGACACAATCATGAAGTGGAACGACATTTATTGGATATTTCAAACTTTTTTAACAAATCAAAAACTGAAAAATTGGGCGTGAAAATTATTCAGCCCCTTTACTTTCAGTGCAGCAAACTCTCTCCCGAAGTTCAGTGAGGATCTCTGAATGATCCAATGTTGACCTAAATGACTAATGATGATAAATACAATCCACCTGTGTGTAATCAATCTCCGTATAAATGCACCTGCACTGTGATAGTCTCAGAGGTCCGTTAAAAGCGCAGAGAGCATCATGAAGAACAAGGAACACACCAGGCAGGTCCGAGATACTGTTGTGAAGAAGTTTAAAGCCGGATTTGGATACAAAAAGATTTCCCAAGCTTTAAACATCCCAAGGAGCACTGTGCAAGCGATAATATTGAAATGGAAGGAGTATCAGACCACTGCAAATCTACCAAGACCTGGCCGTTCCTCTAAACTTTCAGCTCATACAAGGAGAAGACTGATCAGAGATGCAGCCAAGAGGCCCATGATCACTCTAGATGAACTGCAGAGATCTACAGCTGAGGTGGGAGACTCTGTCCATAGGACAACAATCAGTCGTATATTGCACAAATCTGGCCTTTATGGAAGAGTGGCAAGAAGAAAGCCATTTCTTAAAGATATCCATAAAAAGTGTTGATTAAAGTTTGCCACAAGCCACCTGGGAGAAGAAGGTGCTCTGGTCAGATGAAACCAAAATTGAACTTTTTGACAACAATGCAAAACGTTATGTTTGGCGTAAAAGCAACACAGCTGAACACACCATCCCCACTGTCAAACATTGTGGTGGCAGCATCATGGTTTGGGCCTGCTTTTCTTCAGCAGAGACAGGGAAGATGGTTAAAATTGATGGGAAGATGGATGGAGCCAAATACAGGACCATTCTGGAAGAAAACCTGATGGAGTCTGCAAAAGACCTGAGACTGGGATGGAGATTTGTCTTCCAACAAGACAATGATCCAAAACATAAAGCAAAATCTACAATGGAATGGTTCAAAAATAAACATATCCAGGTGTTTGAATGGCCAAGTCAAAGTCCAGACCTGAATCAAATCGAGAATCTGTGGAAAGAACTGAAAACTGCTGTTCACAAATGCTCTCCATCCAACCTCACTGAGCTCGAGCTGTTTTGCAAGGAGGAATGGGAAAAAATGTCAGTCTCTCGATGTGTAAAACTGATAGAGACATACCCCAAGCGACTTACAGCTGTAATCGCAGCAAAAGGTGGCACTACAAAGTATTAACTTAAGGGGGCTGAATAATTTTGCACACCCAATTTTTCAGTTTTTGATTTGTTAAAAAAGTTTGAAATATCCAATAAATGTCGTTCCACTTCATGATTGTGTCCCACTTGTTGTTGATTCTTCACAAAAAAATACAGTTTTATATCTTTATGTTTGAAGCCTGAAATGTGGCAAAAGGTCGCAAAGTTCAAGGGGGCCGAATACTTTCGCAAGGCACTGTACATGTAGGTAGGGGTAAAGTGACTATGCATAGATAATAAACAGAGTAGCAGCAGTTTGTGACGGGTGTGAAGGAATGTGAATATAGTGTGTGTGTGTGTGTGTGTGTGTGTGTGTGTGTGTGTGTGTGTGTGTGTGTGTGTGTGTGTGTGTGTGTGTGTGTGTGTGTGTGTGTGTGTGTGTGTGTGTGTGTGTGTGTGTGTGTGTGTGTGTGTGTGAGTGTCAATGTAGTGTGTAGGGGTGTGTGTGTGTGGTTAGAGTCCAGTGAGTGTACATCGAGCCTGGAAAGAGAGTCAGTACCAAGCAATGCGAATAAAATAAGGAGGTCACTGTAAATAGTCAGGGTGGCCATTTGATGAACTGTTCAGCAGTCTTATGGCTTGGGGGTAGAAGCTGTTCAGCAGTCTTATGGCTTGGGGGTAGAAGCTGTTCAGCAGTCTTATGGCTTGGGGGTAGAAGCTGTTCAGCAGTCTCATGGCTTGGGGGTAGAAGCTGTTCAGCAGTCTCATGGCTTGGGGGTAGAAGCTGTTCAGCAGTCTCATGGCTTGGGGGTAGAAGCTGTTCAGCAGTCTCATGGCTTGGGGGTAGAAGCTGTTCAGAAGTCTGATGGCTTAGGGGTAGAAGCTGTTCAGCAGTCTGATGGCTTAGGGGTAGAAGCTGTTCAGCAGTCTGATGGCTTAGGGGTAGAAGCTGTTCAGCAGTCTGATGGCTTAGGGGTAGAAGCTGTTCAGCAGTCTGATGGCTTAGGGGTAGAAGCTGTTCAGCAGTCTGATGGCTTAGGGGTAGAAGCTGTTCAGAAGTCTGATGGCTTAGGGGTAGAAGCTGTTCAGCAGTCTGATGGCTTAGGGGTAGAAGCTGTTCAGCAGTCTGATGGCTTGGGGGTAGAAGCTGTTCAGCAGTCTGATGGCTTGGGGGTAGAAGCTGTTCAGCAGTCTGATGGCTTGGGGGTAGAAGCTGTTCAGAAGTCTGATGGCTTAGGGGTAGAAGCTGTTCAGCAGTCTGATGGCTTAGGGGTAGAAGCTGTTCAGCAGTCTGATGGCTTGGGGGTAGAAGCTGTTCAGCAGTCTCATGGCTTAGGGGTAGAAGCTGTTTAGGAGCCTTTTGGACCTAGACTTGGCGCTCTGGTACCGCTTGCCGTGTGGTAGCAGGAAGGACAGTCTATGACTTGGGTGGCTCGAGTCTGACAATTTTTAGAGCATTCCTCTGACACCGCATGGTATAGACGTCCTGGATGGCAGGTAGCTTTGCCCCAGTGATGCATTGGGCTGTACTAATTACCCTCTGTAGCGCCTTGCGGTCTGATGCCGCGCAGTTGCCATACTAGGCGGTGATGCTCTCAATGGTGCAACATTGTAGTTATTACACAAAACTAATTGATACAGTAAAAATAAGAAATCCTTTACAGAATAAAAATATTTTAAAACATGGATGCTGTTTGCAACACGGCACTAAAATAATACTGCAAAAAAAATTGGCAAAGCAATTAACTTTTTGTCCTGAATACAAAGTGTTATGTTTGGGATAAATTCAATACAACACATTACTGAGTACCACTCTCCATATTTTCAAGCATAGTGTTGGCTGAATCATGTTATGGGTATGCTTGTAATCGTTAAGGACTGTGGAGTTTTTCAGGATAAAAAATAAATGGAATGGAGCTAAGCACAGGCAAAACCCTAGAGGAAAACCTGGTTCATTCTGCTTTCCACCAGACACTGGGAGTTAAATTCACCTTTCAGCAGGACAATAACCTAAAACACAAGCCCAAATCTACACTGGAGTTGCTTACCAAGAAGACAGTGGATGTTCCTGAGTGGCCGAGTTGCAGTTTTGACTTAAATGCTTAAAAATCTATGGTAAGATTTGAAAATGGCTTCCTAGCAATGATCAACAACCAACTTGACGGAGCTTGAAGAATTTTAAAAGAATAATGTGCAAATATGATCAAATCTAGGTGTGCAATGCTCACCCAGAAACACTCAGCTGTAATCGCTGCCAAAGGTGATTCTAATGGTGTGGATTTGAAATGTATATATTTATCCTTTATTTAACTAAGCAAGTCAGTTAAGAACAAATTCTTATTTACAATGACAGCCTAGGAACAGTGGGTTAACTGCCTTGTTCAGGGGCAGAATAACAGAATTTTACCTTGTCAGCTCAGGGATTTGATCTACCAACTTTTGCGGTTACTAGCCCAACCTCTAACCACTAGGCTACCTGCCACCCCGGCAGATATTTCTGTGTTAAATTTTCAATAATTTTCAATTTCCAAACATTCACTTTCTCATTATGGGGTATTGTGATGTCATTACGGGGTATTGTGATGTCATTACGGGGTATTGTGATGTCATTACGGGGTATTGTGATGTCATTACGGGGTATTGTGATGTCATTATGGGGTATTGTGATGTCATTACGGGGTATTGTGTGTAGATGGGTGAGAAAAAAATACATTTTGAATTTAGGCTTTAAACCAACAACATGTGGAAAAAGTCAAGGGGTCTGAATACAATGGCATTTTCACCCCGTTTATTCCCCCTGTCTCCCCCCTGCTACTCCCTCTGTCCCCCCCTGCTGCTCCCCTGTCCCCCCCCCCCCTGCTACTCCCTCTGTCCCCCCCTGCTACTCCCTCTGTCTCCCCCCTGCTACTCCCTCTGTCTCCCCCCTGCTACTCCCCCTGTCTCCCCCTGCTACTCCCCCTGTCTCCCCCTGCTACTCCCCCCGTCCCCCCCTGCTACTCCCCCTGTCTCCCCCCTGCTACTCCCCCTGTCTCCCCCCTGCTACTCCCTCTATCTCCCCCCTGCTACTCCCTCTGTCCCCTCCTGCTGCTCCCCTGTCCTCCCCCTGCTACTCCCTCTATCTCCCCCCTGCTACTCCCTCTGTCTCCCCCCTGCTACTCCCCCTGTCTCCCCCCTGCTACTCCCCCTGTCTCCCCCTGCTACTCCCCCTGTCGCCCCCCTGCTACTCCCTCTATCTCCACCTGCTACTCCCTCTGTCTCCCCCCTGCTACTCCCTCTGTCTCCCCCTGCTACTCCCCCTGTCTCCCCCCTGCTACTCCCTCTATCTCCCCCTTGCTACTCCCCCTGCCCCCCCCTGCCACTCCCCCTGTCCCCCCCTGCTACTCCCTCTGTCTCCCCCTGCTACTCCCTGCCCCCCCCCCTGCCACTACCCCTGTCCCCCCCTGCTACTCCCCCTGTCTCCCCCTGTCTCCCCCTGCTACTCCCTCTGTCTCCCCCCTGCTACTCCCCCTGTCCCCCCCTGCTACTCTCCCTGTCCCCCCCTGCTACTCCCTCTGTCTCCCCCTGCTACTCCCCCCGTCCCCCCCTGCTACTCCCCTGTCTCCCCCCTGCTACTCCCTCTGTCTCCCCCTGCTACTCCCCCTGTCTCCCCCCTGCTACTCCCTCTATCTCCCCCCTGCTACTCCCTCTGTCTCCCCCCTGCTACTCCCTCTGTCTCCCCCTGCTACTCCCTCTGCCCCCCCCCCCTGCTACTCCCTCTGTCCCCCCCTGCTACTCCCTCTGTCTCCCCCCTGCTACTCCCTCTGTCTCCCCCCTGCTACTCCCCCTGTCTCCCCCTGCTACTCCCCCTGTCTCCCCCTGCTACTCCCCCCGTCCCCCCCTGCTACTCCCCCTGTCTCCCCCCTGCTACTCCCCCTGTCTCCCCCCTGCTACTCCCTCTATCTCCCCCCTGCTACTCCCTCTGTCCCCTCCTGCTGCTCCCCTGTCCTCCCCCTGCTACTCCCTCTATCTCCCCCCTGATACTCCCTCTGTCTCCCCCCTGCTACTCCCCCTGTCTCCCCCCTGCTACTCCCCCTGTCTCCCCCTGCTACTCCCCCTGTCGCCCCCCTGCTACTCCCTCTATCTCCACCTGCTACTCCCTCTGTCTCCCCCCTGCTACTCCCTCTGTCTCCCCCTGCTACTCCCCCTGTCTCCCCCCTGCTACTCCCTCTATCTCCCCCTTGCTACTCCCCCTGCCCCCCCCTGCCACTCCCCCTGTCCCCCCCTGCTACTCCCTCTGTCTCCCCCTGCTACTCCCTGCCCCCCCCCCCTGCCACTACCCCTGTTACCCCCTGCTACTCCCCCTGTCTCCCCCTGCTACTCCCTCTGTCTCCCCCCTGCTACTCCCCCTGTCCCCCCCTGCTACTCTCCCTGTCCCCCCCTGCTACTCCCTCTGTCTCCCCCTGCTACTCCCCCTGCCCCCCCCTGCTACTCCCCCTGTCTCCCCCTGCTACTCCCCCCGTCCCCCCCTGCTACTCCCCTGTCTCCCCCCTGCTACTCCCTCTGTCTCCCCCTGCTACTCCCCCTGTCTCCCCCCTGCTACTCCCTCTATCTCCCCCCTGCTACTCCCTCTGTCTCCCCCCTGCTACTCCCTCTGTCTCCCCCTGCTACTCCCTCTGCCCCCCCCCCCCGCTACTACCCCTGTCTCCCCCCTGCTACTCCCTCTGTCTCCCCCTGCTACTCCCTCTGTCTCCCCCCTGCTACTCCCTCTGTCTCCCCCCTGCTGCTCCCCCTGTCTCCCCCTGCTGCTCCCCCTGTCTCCCCCCTGCTACTCCCTCTGTCTCCCCCTGCTACTCCCTCTGTCTCCCCCTGCTACTCCCTCTGTCTCCCCGGGCTACTCCCTCTGTCTCCCACCTGCTACTCCCTCTGTCTCCCCCCTGCTACTCCCGCTGTCTCCCCTGCTGCTCCCTCTGTCTCCCCCCTGCTACTCCCTCTGTCTCCCCCCTGCTACTCCCTCTGTCTCACCCCCACTCTCCCTGTCCACCCTGCTGCTCCCCCCCCCCTCCACTTTCACTGTCCCCCCCATCTGCTCCCCCCCTCCACTCTCCCTGTCACCCCTGCTGCTCCCCCTGTCTCCCCCCTGCTGCTCCCCCTGTCTCCCCCTGCTGCTCCCCCTGTCTCCCCCCTGCTACTCCCTCTGTCTCCCCCCTGCTACTCCCTCTGTCTCACCCCCACTCTCCCTGTCCCCCCTGCTGCTCCCCCCCCTCCACTTTCACTGTCCCCCCATCTGCTCCCTCCCTCCACTCTCCCTGTCACCCCTGCTGCTCCCCCTGTCTCCCCCCTGCTGCTCCCCCTGTCTCCCCCTGCTGCTCCCCCTGTCTCCCCCCTGCTACTCCCTCTGTCTCCCCCCTGCTACTCCCCCTGTCTCCCCCCTGCTACTCCCTCTGTCTCCCCCCTGCTACTCCCTCTGTCTCCCCCTGCTACTCTCTCTGTCTCCCCTGCTACTCCCTCTGTCTCCCCCCTGCTGCTCCCCCAGTCTCCCCCCTGCTACTCCCTCTGTCTCCCCCCCACTCTCACTATCGCCCCTGCTGCTTCCCCCCCCACTCTCCCTGTCCCCCCTGCTGCTCCCCCAGTCTCCCCCCTGCTACTCCCTGTCCCCCCGGCTGTTCCCCTGTCCCCCCACTCTCCCTGTCCCCCCCGCTGTTCCCCTGTCCCCCCACTCTCCCTGTCCCCCCTGCTGCTCCCCTGTCCCCCTTGCTGTTCCCCTGTCCCCCCTGCTTTTCCCCTGTCCCCCCTGCTGTTCCCCCCACTCTCCTTGCCCCTCCCCTGTCCCCCCTTCCCCTCCCCTGTCCCTCCTGCTGTTCCCCTGTCCCCCCCTGCTGTTCCCCTGTCCCCCCTGCTGTTCCCCTGTCCCCCCCCTGCTGTTCCCCTGTTTAGGTAATAGGCACCCTGAGTGCCTCTCCCTCCAAGTTGGACGGTAAGAGTCTGACATTAGAGACTCAATAGTGGGGTTTATGAGTTTACAAATCAAGCAAGGTTGTACTGACTGTCGACAGCTATTGTTGCAGCTTAGGGTGGAAACCTAAAATCCACTTACCACAAATAGTACTTTTTTTAATAGTCAATGGAATTTGGGGGGTGATCAAATTTTACAGGAGTTGAGTACCTCACTTTACGTTATTCAGTCTGACAGAAATGTAGTTGGCATGCAACCAGAACATGTGGATGGATGGACACCACTGTAGCCAGACAGACATGCTCAATCAAACCCAGAGATATCTGATCTTCAGACATGCTCAATCAAACCCAGAGACATCTGATCTTCAGACATGCTCAATCAAACCCAGAGACATCTGATCTTCAGACATGCTCAAGCAAACCCAGAGATATCTGATCTTCAGACATGTTTAATGAAGCCCAGAGACATCTGATCTTCAGACATGCTCAATGAAACGCAGAGACTTCTGATCTTCAGACATGCTCAATCAAACCCAGAGACATCTGATCTTCAGACATGCTCAATGAAACCCAGAGACATCTGATCTTCTGACATGCTCAATGAAACCCAGAGACATCTGATATTCAGACATGCTCAACCAAACCCAGATATATCTGATCTTCAGACATGCTCAATCAAACCCAGAGAGAGGATGTGAGGTGTTTCCTGAAGTCCACAATCATCTCCTTTGTTTTGTTGGCGTTAAGTGTGAAGTTATTTTCCTGACACCACACTCCGAGGGCCCTCACCTCCTCCCTGTAGGCCGTCTCGTCGTTGTAGGTAATCAAGCATACCACAGTAGTGTCGTCTGCAAACTTGATGATGGAGTTGGAGACGTGCGTGGCCACTCAGTCGTGGGTGAACAGGGAGTACATGAGAGGGCTGAGAGCGCACCCTTGTGGGGCCCCAGTGTTGAGGATCAGCGGGGTGGAGATGTTGTTTCCTTCCTTCCCTTCCTTCCCTGGTAAGCAAATTGGAGTGTGTCTATGGTGTCAGGTAGGGTGGAGGTGATATGTTCCTTGACTCAAAGCACTTCATTATGACGGAAGTGAGTGCTAAACGGGGCGACTATAGTCGTTTAGCTCAGTTACCTTGGCTTTCTTGTTGTTTGTGTACGTGGATTTTATAATGTCGTATATTTTTCCCCCAATTCCACTTTCCATCAGTTTGAATAGCAGACCCTCATGCCAAATTGAGTCGAAAGCTTTTTTGAAATCAACAAAGCATGAGAAGACTTTGCCTTTGTTTTGGATTGTTTGCTTGTTAATTAGGATGTGCAGGGTGAATACGTGGTCTGTCGTACGGTAATTTGGTACAAAGCCAATTTGACGTTTGCTCAGGACATTGTTTTCACTGAGGAAATGTACGAGTCGGCTGTAATTGATTATCCAGAGGATTTTTCTCCATCTCTCTCTTTCATCTCCACTCACCGCCTGATTTCTCTGTCTCTCCTCTTACCTCCTCTTCTCCTATGCTTTCTCTTTGATCTCATTTCCATCTCTCTTTCATACTCTCTGTAAACCATCACAGCAACACAGCAGAGCCAACCAACAGCTGTTGATGAACCCACACACTCTACACCGCAAGAAGGCTTGGCCTAGTTCAGAGACATACTAATGTGTGTGTGTGTGTGTGTGTGTAACGCAGCGGTCTGGCACCTGGACATACACTTGTCTACCTCCTCTCCCCTCCTCCTCCTCTTCCTCCCTCCCTCCTCCCCCCCTCCTCTCCCTCCTCCTCCCTCCCTCCTCCCCCTCTCCTCTCCCTCCTCTCTCCCTCCCTCCTTCCTCCCCCTCTCCCTTCCTTCCTCCTCCCCCTCTCCCTCCCCCTCCTCCCCCCTCCTCTCTCCCTCCTCTCCCTCCTCCTCCCCCTCTCCTCTCCCTCCTCCCTCCCTCCCTCCTCCCCCTCTCACTCCCTCCCTCCTCTCCCTCCTTCCTAGATGTGAGTGAAAATATCTGTAAGTAGCAGTAGAAGTCTGTTAGTTTACTCCAATCAGGAGTGGTGGTAAAGTTGAAAATAATAATCATAAATAAATCATTAATAATAAGGGTGATTAGAAATTACATTACAATCTATCATTATAATCAATCTGCAATGTAAAAATATTAACTGAAAAGGATATAATGTAGTTTTTTGCCCTCTCTGACTTAAAATAATATTTAGCTTAAATCTGTGATTCAGAGATTTGGTCAGAATCCTAAATGAATCAGGAATAAGCAGGGACAGCTATATCATAAGGACCCCTTCTTCATGTCCTCATTACATGTAGTGTAAGAAGACCAGTCATGGTCTGGAAAGTTCTCTACATTTGATAGATTTAAACAAACAATTCAAATCCCCATGGTCACAACAATAAACGGTCAACTCCATCTTAGATGAAGATAATATATTCAATTTGTTTCAAATACAGTTGAATTCGGAAGTTCACATACACTTAGATTGGAGTCATTAAAACTTGTTTTTCAACCACTCTACAAATTTCTTGTTAACAAACTATAGTTTTGGCAAGTCGGTTCGGACATCTACTTTGTGCATGACACAAGTAATTTTTCCAACAATTGTTTACAGACAGATTATTTCACTTATAATTCACTGTATCACAATTCCAGTGGGTCAGACTAAGTTGACTGTGCCTTTAAACAGCTTGGAAAATTCCAGAAAATTATGTCATGGCTTTAGAAGCTTCTGATCGGCTAATTGACATAATTTGAGTATATTGGAGGTGTACCTGTGGATGTATTTCAAGGCCTACCTTCAAACTCAGTGCCTCTTTGCTTGACATTATGGGGAAATCAAAAGAAATCAGCCAAGACCCCAGAAAAATAATTGTAAACCTCCACAAGTCCGGTTCATCCTTGGGAGCAATTTCCAAACGCCTGAAGGTACTCCGTTCATCTGTACAAACAATAGTACGCAAGTATAAACACCATGGGACCATGCAGCAGTCATACCGCTCAGGAAGGAGACGCATTCTGTCTCCTAGAGATGAACGCACTTTGGTGCGAAAAGTGCAAATCAATCCCAGAACAACAGCAAAGGGCCTTGTGAAGATGCTGGAGGAAACAGGTACAAAAGTATCTATATCCACAGTAAAATGAGTCCTGTATCGACATAACCTGAAAGGCCGCTCAGCAAGGAGGAAGCCACTGCTCCAAAACCGCCATAAACAAGCCAGACTATGGTTTGCAACTGCACATGGGGACAAAGATCGTACTTTCTAGAGAAATGTCCTCTGGTCTGATGAAACAAAAATATAACTGTTTGGCCATAATGACCATCGTTATGTTTGGAGGAAAAAGGGGGAGGCTTGCAAGCCAAAGAACACCATCCCAACCGTGAAGCATGGGGGTGGCAGCATCATGTTGTGGGGGTGGCAGCATCATGTTGTGGGGGTGCTTTGCTGCAGGAGGGACTGGTGCACTTTGCAGTTGCAAACCGTAGTCTGGCTTTTTATGCAGTTTTTGAGCAGTGGCTTCCTCCTTGCTGAGTGGCCTTTCAGGTTATGTCGACATAGGACTCATTTTACTGTGGATATAGATACTTTTGTACCTGTTTCCTCCAGCATCTTCACAGGGCCCTTTGCTGGAAAATAATGTGGATATATTGAAGCAACATCTCAAGACATCATTCAGGAAGTTAAAGCTTGTTCGCAAATGGGTCTTCCAAATGGACAATGACCCCCAAGCATACTTCCAAAGTTGTGGCAAAATGGCTTAAGGACAACAAAGTCAAGGTATTGGAGTGGCCTTCACAAAGCCCTGACCTCAATCCCATAGAAAATTTGTGGGCAGAACTGAAAACGTGTGACTCAGTTACACCAGCTCTGTCAGGAGGAATGGGCCAAAATTCACCCAACTTATTGTGGGAAGCTTGTGGAAGGCTACCCAAAACATTTGACCCAAGTTAAACAATTTAAAGGCAATGCTACCAAATACTAGTTGGGTGTATGTAAACTTCTGACCCACTGGGAATGTGATGAAAGAAATTAAAGCTGAAATAAACAATTCTCTGTACTATTATTCTGACATTTCACATTCTTAAAATAAATTGGTGATCCTAACTGACCTAAGACAGGGATTTTTACTAGGATGAAATGTCAGAAATTGTGAAAAACTGAGTTTAAATGTATTTGGCTAAGGTGTATGTAAACTTCCGACTTCAACTGTATATTACATTTAATGAGGAAAACTAAATTGCTACTTTTTATACCACTTGAATGAAGACAAAAAAAAATGCATAAAATATCAACTCTGTCAGATTTTTAACCAATGTTCCCTCTAAACTGTGCATGTTTGTGCTCAGTAGCCCCGAGAGTGCCGCACAGCTCCCCTGGGACTGCTGAGCAGAAATATCAGCCCACAGAGAGAAGCATGAGATTGAATTTCACTCAACATTCATGAGCAGTGGTCACCAATCGTTCAATCGCAATCCACTAGTCGATCACCAAACATTTCTGTAAAAACCCAACTATAAAGCCTTGTGTTCCTATGATTTGTATTCGTCTCGGGCTGCTGGCAGTAGGTGCACCCGATTGAGGCCAAATGTTGCCATTTTTAACCATTTAAATTGTCTGACGGTACAAACTCTGCCTTCCCGGCGTGCCCCGAGAGCAAGTCAAGTGCACTATATGTCTACCGCTGGCCAATCAGTTGTCTCCGATTACCATGTCTGCAGTAATGTAGCAGGCATAAAAGAAAGCTACAGCAAAATGGATACTGTGAGATTTTCAAAAACGTTTAAAACCATGACGAGAGAGAGCGAGAGACTGTCAACGAATACAGCAAGAAGCTGCTGTTTTTACGAGTGAGTTCATGTTTCATTTCTTACTCAGCACTGTCAACACTTTTATAAGCCATAAAATGCACCTATTTCCTATTTTCCCTCAGCTCTACAACCAGCAGTGCAGCAGTAATGAATGAATAGGAAAGTGCATCAATAGGCGTTGTTGTTGTTGTTATTATTGGTGATTTGGGTCTTTTTTAACATTGAGGAATATTTGACTTTTTCTGTTCTTAGGAGAAACAACATGAATCTGTGCATGAGGCTGAAGTAATGCGGCGCGACTCGAGTTTAGCCATCAGCTGCAAGACGGTGTCCCTTTTTGGTCCGTGTCAGTGGAGGAAAGGGAGAGCGGAGGAATGTTGGGAAACGGACCCTCAGTCTGCTGCTCTCTCCCTCCTCTGAGACTGACCCTCAGTCTGCTGCTCTCTCCCTCCTCTGAGACTGACCCTCAGTCTGCTGCTCTCTCCCTCCTCTGAGACTGACCCTCAGTCTGCTGCTCTCTCCCTCCTCTGAGACTGACCCTCAGTCTGCTGCTCTCTCCCTCCTCTGAGACTGACCATCAGATGCAGGCACCATCAGCCTAGTTAAATAAAAATAGAAAGCACATTATTTAAATGTATGCTCACTCAACTGGGCCTCACATGTAATACAACAACGAAGCTATTACCAGTGTGATCATATAGTCTACCTAAAATATTGAAATATTTTTTTTATTTTTAAATATGTCCCAAACAACATTGCAAAGCAAAGCTAATATGTGGTGATACTGTATTGGACCTATAGCTTACTGCACAAAACTCATTGCTACAGAACTGGTTTTAATTGGTTAACGTTCTAGGCTTACGTTTTTAAGGCACTCGTCAGGCCCTCAGAAAGTGATCTTGACTCAGAAAAGGTTGGTGATCACTGTTCTAGAGTTTTCCATCTTAACGCTTTCAAAGTTTCCCCTTACTGTGGCACAGTAAGCCCTGCATGTTTTTTTCTCATGGAATGAAGGCTTACATTGAACACCACACATTGGCTGCTACTGTAGGCAGAATGATAGAACAGCTATTTCCATATTAAAATGTTGTGGGATGCATTTTCCCCATTGTTTTTGATGGTAGGCCTCTCTGGTACATTATCATCAAAAAGTCTACATGGCCACTGTTAAAACTGTAACTTAAATTAGGTTCACAGTAAAAGCACGCTGGAAGTTGCACAGAATTTTCACAACGATCAAATTTGCACTCAGCAGACCTGAAATTTTCTCAGTGCCCGAAAAAATCAGAGGGAACATTGACTTCAACTTCATCATATAGTGCTGAAAGGTCTGATAGAATAGTGATGTTTTTATTGGGGATTTTCAGGGTTATAATTTTCTATATTTTGCAAATGTTTGTATTGAGCTTTTATTTTTGGAGGCAAAAATGTCTGTTTTGAGTATTTGTTGTCAACTCCGTCAATGGCTTGTCAACTCCGTCACAGACGGCCCTAAAGATCAATTTATTTCTTTTTAAATTCTGAACTAATATTTTTCATCACTGTTCTGCAACATATGCTTTATCAATTGAAGTATTTGCTGTTGGGATAATGTTTGCTTTATAAATGTTGTTTTATGTTCTAAATGTAGAAAGCACGTCAAAATGTTAATGAAATGAACCCTGGAGCATTACATAGAACTAACAATAATTTTGCTAAACTAGTTTGGAGATTTGTATTACATATTTGATTAATATAATGTTAGAATTAAACAATCAAGGCTTTTAAACACTTGTTGGACTATAAACATAAAAAAGGAAATGCCTTTGAAGTTGTGACTGAGTTGACACTCACTATAGGAAGTACCCAAGTAAGGGTTCAAGGCTCTAGAGGAGCTTATGGGGGGAGGATTGATTCCTCCTGAAATAATAATATTGTTACAATCCTGGGGTTTAATCATCTCAGGGTCCCGTTAAAGAGAGGAACTATTTATTAAATTAGGGGTCATTTGGTTGGGGAATTCAATTTAAGTATCGTGTTTTTATTTCACATCCAATCGTCTTTTCTTGTTTATGTGATTTAATGTTCATGACTCTCAGTTTCAGTTTATGTTTCTGTTACCAATTAGAACTTTACTGCATTTATTTATGACCACACTCAGTTCATACTATCTCTCTCTCAATTCCATTTCAATTTAAGGGCTTTATTGGCATGGGAAACATATGTTAACATTGACAAAGCAAGTGAAATGGAAACTAAGCAAAAGTTAAACAATTCATCAAAAATTAACAGTAAACATTACACTCACAAAAGTTCCAAAATAATAAATACATTTAAAATGTCATATTATGTCTATATACCGTTTTGCAATGATATGCAAATGGTTAAAGTACAAAAGGGAAAATAAATAAACATAAATATGGGTTGTATTTACAATGGTGTTTGTTCTTCACTGGTTGACCTTTTCTTGTGGCAACAGGTCACAAATCTTGCTGCTGTGATGGCACACTGTGGTATTTCACTCAATAGATATGGGAGTTTATCAAAATTGGGTTTGTTTTCTAACTCTTTGTGGGTCTGTGTAATCTGAGGGAAATATGTGTCTCTAATATGGTCATACATTTGGCAGGAGGTTTTTAAGTGCAGTTCAGTTTCCACCTCATTTTGTGGGCAGTGTGCACATAGCCTGTCTTCTCCTGAGAGCCAGGTCTGCCTACAGCGGCCTTTCTCAATAGCAAGGCTATGCTCACTGAGTCTGTACTATTTTGCTCAAAGATTTCCTTAAATTTGGGGTTAGTCACAGTGATCAGGTATTCTGCCACTGTGTACTCTCTGTTTAGGGCCAAATAGCATTCTATTTTGCTCAGTTTTTTTGTTAATTCTTTCCAATGTGTCAAGTATTTTTTGTTTTTGATTTTGTTGTGTCTAATTGTGTTGCTGTCCTGGGTCTCTGTGGGGACTGTTTGAGTTTGTGAATAGGTGATGGCTTTGTTCTGGAAGGTTCAGGGAATCGCTTCCTTTTAGATGGTTGTAGAATGTTATGGCTCTTTTCTGGATTTTGATAATTAGCTGGTATTGTCCTAATTGTGCTCTGCATGCATTATTTTGTGTTTTACTTTGTACGCAGAGGATATTTTTGGCAGAATTCTGCTCGCAGTCTCAATTTGGAGTTTGTCACATTTTGTGAATTATTGGTTGGTGAGCGGACCCCAGACCTCACAACCATCAAGGGCAATGGGTTATATAACTGATTCAAGTATTTTTAGGATTAGGATTAGGATTAGGATCTGGTATGTTGAATTTTATGTTCCTTTTGATGGCGTAGAAGGCCCTTCTTGCCTTTTCTCTCAGATCATTCACAGCTTTGTGGAAGTCATCTCTGGCGCTGATGTTTAGGCCGAGGTGTGTATCGTTTTTTGTGTGCTCTAGGTCAACGGTGTCTAGATGGAACTTGTATTCGTGGTCCTGGCAACGGGACCTTTCTTGAAACATCATTATTTTTTTTGTCTTACTGAGATTTACTGTCAGGGCACAGGTCTGACAGAATCTGTGCAGAAGATCTAGGTGTTGCTGTAGAACCACCTTGGTTGGGGACAGAAATACCAGATGATTAGCGAACAGGAGACATTTAATTTCAGATTCTAGTAGGATTCTAGGACTCTTCTAGTGCCCTCGCCATTTCGTTGATGTATATGTTGAAGAGGGTGGGGCTTAAGCTACGTCCCTGTCTCACCCCACAACTCTGTGGAAAGAAATGTGTATGTTTTTTTGCCAAATTGAACCGCACACTTCTTGTTTGTGTACATGGATTTTATAATGTTGTATTTTTTTCCCCCAACACCACTTTCCATCAATTTGTATAGCAGGGCCTCATTCCAAATTGAGTCAAACACTTTTTTCAAATCAACAAAGCCTAGAATGCCCACCCCAAACTAAAACAGAGACATAAAAAAGAAACTAAGGTCAGGACGTGACACCAAGGTTGCTGTTGACACATATTCCCGGTAGTTATTGGGGTTAAAATTGTCTCCACTCTGTATTGTTTTAGTGATTCACCATAGTGAAGGCGTAGACTCAGATTTTCTGTATTGTTTTAGTGATTCACCATAGTGAAGGCGTAGACTCAGGTTTTCTGTATTGTTTTAGTGATTCACCATAGTGAAGGCGTAGACTCAGGTTTTCTGGGTCTCTGTGTTTTTCGTTTGATATTTTTCTCAAGTTCTTTCTTAGGTTTTTGCATTCTTCATCAAATCATTTGTCATTGTTGTTTATTTTCTTAGGTCGTCTGCTTGAAATGTTTAAGTTTGATAGAGAAGCTGAGATGTCAAATATACTGTTTTGTTTTTCTACTGCCAAGTCTACACCTTCACTGTTACAGTGAAACTTTTTGTCCAGGGAATTATCTAGAAGGGATTGAATTTGTTGTTGCCTAATTGTTTTTTGGTAGGTTTCCAACCCACTTTCCTTCTATCTACAGAATTTCTTAATATTATTCAGTTCCTTTGGCTTTGATGCCTCATGATTGAGTATAGCTCTGTTTAAGTAGAGTGTGATTTTGCTGTGATCTGATAGTGGCGTCAGTTGACAAGTTGACCCCGCGGTTCATTGGTCCGTTCCGTATTTCTCAGATCATTAATCCTGTCGCAGTGCGACTTCTTCTTCCGCGATATCTTCGTCGCGTCCACCCGGTCTTCCATGTCTCCTGTGTTAAGCCCGTTCTTCGCGCCCCCGCTCGTCTCCCCCCCCCCCCCCCCCCCATCCTTGTCGAGGGCGCACCTATCTACAGGGTCCGTAAGATTTTGGACATGCGTCCTCGGGGCCGTGGTCATCAGTACCTAGTGGATTGGGAGGGGTACGGTCCTGAGGAAAGGAGTTGGGTTCCCTCTCGGGACGTGCTGGACCGTTCGCTGATCGATGATTTCCTCCGTTGCCGCCAGGTTTCCTCCTCGAGTGCGCCAGGAGGCGCTCGGTGAGTAGGGGGGTACTGTCATGTATTGTCATATTATGTCTTGTTCCTGTTCTTTCTCTTCACTCCGTCTCCCTCTGCTGGTCGTATTAGGTTACCTTCTCTTCCTCTCCTTCCCCCAGCTGTTCCTCATCTTCTCTAACTACCTCGTTCACCCTTTTCCCACCTGTTCCTTTTTTCCCTCTGATTAGGTCTCTATTTCTCTCTCTGTTCCTGCTTCTGTCTTTGTCAGATTCTCGTTTGAGTTTCTCATGCCAGAACCAAACTATCGTCTCGTTTGCTTCACCCTTGTCCCGTCCTGTCGGAATCTGCCTGTTCATCTGATGCTACGTGTGATCAGGTACCTCTGTCCTCTACGACCCGCGCCTACCCAGAGAGACCAGCAGTCTGTCGCCGCTAACCCAGCTATTCTCCTCTGCTGCTAAGAAGGGGACTCTAACCCAGCTATTCTCCTCTGCTGCTAAGAAGGGGGACTCTTCTGTAAATATCAGAAGAACTTTATGATTCATTTGTCGCCCTCTCTGCGGGTTGTCTATTTTGCCATTATATACATCTGAAGAGGATCTATGTCTTCCCTGTGTTTTGACATTAAAGGACTCTGTTTTTGTTAAACCGCTTTTGGGTCCTCACTCACGTGCATAACAGAAGAATCTGACCAAGAATGGACCCAGCGACTTCGGATCCTCTCCACTCAGCCGTCGAGATCCAGGGAGCGATGCTAGGCAGACACAAGCAGGAATTGTCTGCTGCTCGACATGCCGTTGAGACCCTGGCCGCCCAAGTCTCCGACCTCACAGAACAGATTCACCATCTCCGCCTCGATCCACCGGCCACTTCCAGGGCTTTCGAATCTCCGGAGCCCAGAATCAATAACCCGCCGTGTTACTCTGGGGAGCCCACTGAATGCCGCTCGTTCCTCACCCAGTGTGATATTGTGTTTTCTCTCCAGCCCAACACTTACTCCAGGAGCACAGCTCGTATCGCCTACGTCATATCTCTCCTTACTGGACGGGCTCGTGAGTGGGGCACGGCAATCTGGGAGGCGAGGGCTGAGTGTACTAACCAGTATCAGGACTTTAAGGAGGAGATGATACGGGTTTTTGATTGTTCTGTTTTTGGGGAGGAAGCTTCCAGGTTCCTGTCTTCCCTATGTCAAGGTAATCGATCCATAACAGATTACTCTATTGAGTTTCGCACTCTTGCTGCCTCCAGTGACTGGAACGAGCCGGCTTTGCTCGCTCGTTTTCTGGAGGGTCTCCGCGCGGAGGTAAAGGATGAGATTCTCTCCCGGGAGGTTCCTTCCAGCGTGGATTCCTTGATTGAACTCGCTATTCGCATAGAGCGACGGGTTGATCTTCGTCACCGAGCTCGTGGAAAGGAGCTCGCGTTCTCCGTTGCCCCCCTCTCCGCATCACTACCATCTTCCTCCGCCGGCTCGGGTGCTGAGCCTATGCAGCTGGGGGGAATCCGCATCTCGACTAAGGAGAGGGAACGAAGAATCACCAACCGCCTCTGTCTCTATTGCGGTTCCGCTGGTCATTTTGTCACTTCATGTCCAGTAAAAGCCAGAGCTCATCAGTAAGCGGAGGGCTACTGGTGAGCGCTACTACTCTGGTCTCTCCTTCAAGATCCTGCACTACCTTGTCGGTCCATCTACGCTGGACCGGTTCGTCAGCTTCCTGCAGTGCCTTGATAGACTCTGGGGCGGAGGGCTGTTTTATGGACGAGACCTGGGCTCGGGAACATGACATTCCTCTCAGACAGTTAAGGGAGCCCACGGCCTTGTTCGCTTTGGATGGTAGTTCTCTCCCCAGGATTCAGCGTGAGACGCTACCTTTAACCCTCACTGTCTCTGGTAATCATAGCGAAACCCTTTCTTTTTTAATTTTTCGTTCACCTTTTACACCTGTTGTTTTGGGCCATCCCTGGCTAGTTTGTCATAATCCTTCTATTAATTGGTCTAGTAATTCTATCCTCTCCTGGAACGTCTCTTGTCATGTGAAATGTTTAATGTCTGCTATCCCTCCTGTTTCCTCTGTCTCTTCTTCACAGGAGGAGCCTGGTGATTTGACGGGGGTGCCGGAGGAATATCACGATCTGCGCACGGTGTTCAGTCGGTCCAGGGCCACCTCTCTTCCTTCGCACCGGTCGTATGATTGTAGTATTGATCTCCTTCCGGGAACCACTCCCCCCCGGGGTAGACTATACTCTCTGTCGGCTCCCAAACGTAAGGCTCTCGAAGATTATTTGTCTGTAGCTCTTGACGCCGGTACCATAGTCCCCTCCTCCTCTCCCGCCGGAGCGGGGGTTTTTTTTGTTAAGAAGAAGGACGAGTCCCTGCGCCCCTGCATAGATTATCGAGGGCTGAATGACATAACAGTGAAGAATCGTTATCCGCTCCCTCTTATGTCTTCAGCCTTCGAGATCCTGCAGGGAGCCAGGTTTTTCACTAAGTTGGACCTTCGTAACGCTTACCATCTCGTGCGCATCAGGGAGGGGGACGAGTGGAAAACGGCATTTAACACTCCGTTAGGGCACTTTGAATACCGGGTTCTTCCTTTCGGCCTCGCTAACGCTCCAGCTGTCTTTCAGGCATTAGTCAATGACGTCCTGAGAGACATGCTGAACATCTTTGTTTTCGTTTACCTTGACGATATCCTGATTTTTTCACCGTCACTCCAGATTCATGTTCAGCACGTTCTACGTGTCCTCCAGCGCCTTTTAGAGAATTGTCTTTTTGTGAAGGCTGAGAAGTGCACTTTTCATGCCTCCTCCGTCACATTTCTCGGTTCTGTTATTTCCGCTGAAGGCATTAAGATGGATCCCGCTAAGGTCCAAGCTTTCATTGATTGGCCCGTTCCTAAGTCACGCGTCGAGCTGCAGCGCTTTCTCGGCTTCGCGAATTTCTATCGTCGTTTCATCCGTAATTTCGGTCAGGTGGCAGCTCCTCTCACAGCCCTTACTTCTGTCAAGACGTGCTTTAAGTGGTCCGTTTCCGCCCAGGGAGCTTTTGATCTCCTCAAGAATCGTTTTACATCCGCACCTATCCTTGTTACACCTGACGTCTCTAGACAGTTCGTTGTCGAGGTTGACGCGTCAGAGGTGGGCGTAGGAGCCATTCTTTCTCAGCGCTCCCTCTCTGACGACAAGGTCCACCCTTGCGCGTATTTTTCTCATCGCCTGTCGCCGTCGGAACGTAACTATGATGTGGGAAACCGCAAACTGCTCGCCATCCGCTTAGCCCTAGGCGAATGGCGACAGTGGTTGGAGGGGACGACCGTTCCTTTTGTCGTTTGGACTGACCATAGGAACCTTGAGTACATCCGTTCTGCCAAACGACTTAATGCGCGTCAGGCTCGTTGGGCGCTGTTTTTCGCTCGTTTCGAGTTCGTAATTTCTTATCGTCCGGGCTCTAAGAACACCAAGCCTGATGCTTTATCTCGTCTCTTCAGTTCTTCAGTAGCCTCCACTGACCCCGAGGGGATTCTCCCTGAGGGGCGTGTTGTCGGGTTGACTGTCTGGGGAATTGAGAGGCAGGTAAAGCAAGCACTCACTCACACTCCGTCGCCGCGCGCTTGTCCTAGGAACATTCTTTTCGTTCCCGTTTCTATTCGTCTGGCCGTTCTTCAGTGGGCTCACTCTGCCAAGTTAGCCGGCCACCCCGGCGTTCGAGGTACGCTTGCTTCCATTCGCCAGCGTTTTTGGTGGCCCACTCGGGAGCATGACACGCGTCGTTTCGTGGCTGCTTGTTCGGTCTGCGCGCAGACTAAGTCCGGTAACTCCCCTCCTGCCGGCCGTCTCAGACCGCTTCCCATTCCCTCTCGACCGTGGTCTCACATCGCCTTAGATTTTATCACCGGACTGCCTTCGTCAGCGGGGAAGACTGTTATTCTTACGGTTGTCGATAGGTTCTCTAAGGCGGCTCATTTTATTCCCCTCGCTAAGCTCCCTTCTGCTAAAGAAACGGCACAAATCATCATCGAGAATGTTTTCAGAATTCATGGCCTTCCGTCAGACGTCGTTTCGGACAGGGGTCCGCAATTCACGTCTCAATTTTGGAGGGAGTTTTGCCGTTTGATTGGGGCTTCCGTCAGTCTCTCTTCCGGCTTTCACCCCCAGTCTAACGGTCAAGCAGAACGGGCCAATCAGACTATTGGTCGCATCTTACGCAGTCTTTCTTTTCGTAACCCTGTGTCTTGGTCAGAACAGCTCCCCTGGGCAGAATACGCCCACAACTCGCTTCCTTCGTCTGCGACCGGGCTATCTCCTTTTCAGAGTAGCCTCGGGTACCAGCCTCCGCTGTTCTCGTCTCAGTTCGCCGAGTCCAGCGTTCCCTCCGCTCAGGCTTTTGTCCAACGTTGCGAGCGCACCTGGAAGAGGGTCAGGTCTGCACTCTGCCGTTATAGGGCGCAGACTGTGAGAGCCGCTAATAAGCGTAGAACTAAGAGTCCTAGATATTGTCGCGGTCAGAGAGTTTGGCTCTCCACTCAGAACCTTCCCCTTAAGACAGCTTCTCGCAAGTTGACCCCGCGGTTCATTGGTCCGTTCCGTATTTCTCAGATCATTAATCCTGTCGCAGTGCGACTTCTTCTTCCGCGATATCTTCGTCGTGTCCACCCGGTCTTCCATGTCTCCTGTGTTAAGCCCGTTCTTCGCGCCCCCGCTCGTCTCCCCCCCCCCCCCATCCTTGTCGAGGGCGCACCTATCTACAGGGTCCGTAAGATTTTGGACATGCGTCCTCGGGGCCGTGGTCATCAGTACCTAGTGGATTGGGAGGGGTACGGTCCTGAGGAAAGGAGTTGGGTTCCCTCTCGGGACGTGCTGGACCGTTCGCTGATCGATGATTTCCTCCGTTGCCGCCAGGTTTCCTCCTCGAGTGCGCCAGGAGGCGCTCGGTGAGTGGGGGGGTACTGTCATGTATTGTCATATTATGTCTTGTTCCTGTTCTTTCTCTTCACTCCGTCTCCCTCTGCTGGTCGTATTAGGTTACCTTCTCTTCCTCTCCTTCCCCCAGCTGTTCCTCATCTTCTCTAACTACCTCGTTCACCCTTTTCCCACCTGTTCCTTTTTTCCCTCTGATTAGGTCTCTATTTCTCTCTCTGTTCCTGCTTCTGTCTTTGTCAGATTCTCGTTTGAGTTTCTCATGCCAGAACCAAACTATCGTCTTGTTTGCTTCACCCTTGTCCCGTCCTGTCGGAATCTGCCTGTTCATCTGATGCTACGTGTGATCAGGTACCTCTGTCCTCTACGACCCGCGCCTACCCAGAGAGACCAGCAGTCTGTCGCCGCTAACCCAGCTATTCTCCTCTGCTGCTAAGAAGGGGACTCTAACCCAGCTATTCTCCTCTGCTGCTAAGAAGGGGGACTCTTCTGTAAATATCAGAAGAACTTTATGATTCATTTGTCGCCCTCTCTGCGGGTTGTCTATTTTGCCATTATATACATCTGAAGAGGATCTATGTCTTCCCTGTGTTTTGACATTAAAGGACTCTGTTTTTGTTAAACCGCTTTTGGGTCCTCACTCACGTGCATAACACTAGGGGGACATATGGGGGAGGGAATGCTGTCACTTCCAGGTAGGTGTTTGTACCCCTGTATGCTGAGGGTGTCAGGTTCTTGTCCAGTTCTGGCATTTAGGTCGCCACAGACTAGTACTTGTCCCTGGGTCTGGAAATTGTTGATCTCCCCCTCTAGGATGGAGAAGCTGTCATTGTTAAAACCTCTTAAGTCTACCCCTTCCTTTTTCGAACATTCTGTTAAAAATCGCGCAACTTTTCAGCGTCCTGCTACTCATGCCAGGAATATAGTATATGCATATGATTAGTATGTGTGGATAGAAAACACTCTGAAGTTTCTAAAACTGGTTAAATCACGGCTGTGACTATAACAGATCGTGTGTTTCATTGAAAAACGCAAGAAAAACTGCTCTCTGAAAGCTAAAAATAATTTCCATAAGTCACTTTCATGGGTTGTTAAAAGGGCACAAAATGTAATATCGACCTGCATGCAATTCATACAGATTCCACACGATGTCGCCATTGTCGTCATTTTCAATGGAGTTTTTTGTTGGAAAATCCAACTAACTGGATTCCGTTTCTTCCGGTCTCCACCAGGATGTTTTCAATGTGCACATTGGCAGCCATTGATTTGCAGACGAGGAGCTATTGAATATACATCGCCCTGTAATCATTTTGATAGATTATAAACGTTTACTAATACCTAAAGTTGGATTACAAAAGTATTTCGAAGTGTTTTGTGAAAGTTTATCGTCGACTTTTTTAATTTTTAAAAATGATGCAGCGTTTAAAAACGATGTTTTTTTCTGAATGACACAGCTTCCATAGAAAGCTATTTTGGGTATATATGGACCGATTTAAACGAAAAAAAAGACCCAATAGTGATGTTTATGGGGCATATAGGAGTGCCAAGAAAGAAGCTCGTCAAAGGTAATGAATGTTTTATATTTTATTTCTGCGTTTTGTGTAGCGCCGGATAAGCAAAGTCTTTGTTTACGTCGCATTCAGGCATTTTGAGGTGTTGCATGCTATCAGATAATAGCTTCTCATGCTTTCGCCGAAAAGCATTTTAAAAATCTGACTTGTTGGCTAGGTTCACAACGAGTGTAGCTTTAATTCAATACCCTGCATGTGAATTTTGATTAAGGTTTGAGTTTTAACGAGTACATTTAGCATTTAGCGTAGCGCATTTGCATTTCCAGGTGTCTACTTGAGACATCTGCGTCTCAAGTAGGAGCAAGAAGTTAAAGTATATGGATTCTATTGGGGGGGATATAGGTAGCACACATGAGGACATGTTTTGGTACATTTAATAAAGTGGGTTAGGTCTGCTCTATACCAAATTAGCATACCCCTTGAGTCTCTTCCGTGTTTCACACCTGCTAGTTTGGTGGATGGGACTACCAGCTCTCTGTAGCCCTAGTTGGCAACTAGTGGGTCCTTCTCCGCTATACTATGTTTCTTATAGGATGACAATGTTTCTATTTCCAATTTATTTGATGAGGTCTGGGTTCCTGCTCTTTAGGCCAAAGGCAGATGACCTCAGATCTTGTACATTCCAGGATGAGATTGTAAAAGCTTTGTGTTCTATAGTGTCTAGTGTTGTTTTTGTGTGGTTTAGGCCTGGACCATCACAGTAGGTGTGAGCAGAGCATGTTGAGCATCTGATACATAACTCTTAGGTCGCAGGATGGGGCTTGGGCGGTTGTGATACTGGGGGGTTGGGCCTGTTGCTCTGCTCATGGCCTGGGCATATGTCCTGCTGTCATGTTGAGGTTTCTCTCTCTCTCTGCTTCCATCCGTTCTGTCACAGTGATGCTATCAGGCTGAAGTGGTCTGATTACCAAGGGCATATGCTGGATCAGCTTTTTCAGTTTTAAGGAATATGAAATACCCACTGTCACACACCAACACACACACACACACGTCCCAGCAATCCGTGAACATGCAGCCCATACCTTAATTGCGCTCTCTCACTACACAGTTTGACTTTTCCTTTTGAATCATATGGCCTCCTTCTCCTCTTTCTTCTCCTTCTCCCCCTCCTCCTACACCTTTTCCTTCTCCTCCTCTTTCTCCCCCTTCTCCTCCGCCTTCTCCTCCTCCTCCTCCACCTTCTCCTCCTTCTCCTTATTTTCCTCCTCCCTACCTTCTCCTCCTTCTCCTCCTCCATCTTCTCCTCCTTCTTCTCCTTGTCTTCATCCTCTTTCTGCTCCTTCTCCCCCTCCTCCACCTTCTCCCCCTCCTCCTTCTCCTCCTTCACCTCCGTCTTCTCCTTGTCCTCCTCCTCTTTCTGCTCCTTCTCCCCCTCCTCCTCTTTCTTGTCCATCTCCTCCTCCTTCTCCTCATCTTTCTTCTCCTTCTCCCCCCTCATACACCTTTTCCTTCTCCTCCTCCTCCACCTCCTTCTTCTCTTCCTCCTCTTTCTGCTTCTTCTCCCCCTCCTCCTCTTTCTTTTCCATCTCCTCCTTCTTCTCCTTCACCTCCTCCTTCTCCTCCACCTTCTCCTCCTCTTTCACCTTCTTCTTCTCTTCCTCCCCCTCTTCTCCTCCTCCTCCTTCACCTCCTTCTCTTGAGCCTGGGAATGTCACTGTTAAAACTGGGATTCAAATCAATTCAAAGTTTATTTGTCACGTGTGCCGAATACAACAGGTGTAGGTAGACCTTACAGTGAAATACGTACAGGCTTTAATCAATGGTGCGGGGGGAAAAAGGTATGTGTGTGTGTGTGTGTAGGTAAGTAAAGAAATAAAACAACAGTAAAAATACATTTGAATAAAGAGTAGCAAGGCTTTATACAGACACCGGTTAGTCAGGCTGATTGAGGTAGTATGTACATGTAGGTATCGTTAAAATGACTATGCATATATGATGAACAGAGAGTAGCAGTAGCGTAAAAGAGGGGTTGGTGGGTGGTGGGTCACAATGCAGATAGCCCAGTTAGCCAATGTGCGGGAGCACTGGTTGGTCGGGCCCATTTAGGTAGTATGTACATGAATGTATAGTTGAAGTGACTATGTATATAAGATAAACAGAGAGTAGCTCCAGCGTAAAAGAGGGGGGGAACACAATGCAAATAGTCCGGGTACCTGTTCAGGAGTCTTATGGCTTGGGGGTAAAAACTGTTGAGAAGCCTTTTTGTCCTAGACTTGGCACTCCGGTACCGCTTGCCATGCGGTAGTAGAGAGCGCAAGCGGGTCTTTGACAATTTTTAGGGCCTTCCTCTGACACCGCCTGGTGTAGAGGTCCTGGATGGCAGGCAGCTTAGCCCCAGTGATGTACTGGGCCGTACTCACTACCCTCTGAAGTGCCTTGCGGTCGGAGGCCGAGCAATTGCCGTACCAGGCAGTGATGCAACTGGTCCGGATGCTCTCGATGTTGCTACTGTAGAACCTTTTGAGGATCTCAGGACCCATGCCAAATCTTTTTAGTTTCCTGAGGGGGAATAGGATTTGTCCCTCTTCACGGCTGTCTTGGTGTGTTTGGACCAATCTAGTTTGTTGTTGATGTGGACACCAAGGAAATTTGAAGCTCTCAACCTGCTCCACTACTGCCCCGTCAATGAGAAATTGGACGTGCTCGGTGCTCCTTTTCCTGTAGTCCACAATCAATAGTCTTGGTTACGTTGAGGGATAGGTTGTTATTATGGCACCACCCGGCCAGGTCTCTGACCTCTTCCCTATAGTCGTTGTCGGTGATCAGGCCTACCACTGTTGTGTCGTCAGCCAACTTAATGATTGTGTTGGAGTCGTGCCTGGCCATGCAGTAGTGGGTGAACAGGGAGTACAGGAGGGGACTGAGCACGCACCCCTGGGGAGCTCCAGTGTTGAGGATCAGCGTGGCAGATGTGTTGCTACCTACCCTCACCACCTGGGGGCGGCCTGTCAACCAGAAAAATTATGTCAAACACCACATCATAGGAAGAAGTTTCTGAACGCCAAATCATTTACTATTAATATTATTAATAGTATTGTTATTATTATCTTTTTCATTATTCTTAGTATTCTTATTATTATCATTATTATTACTACCATTATTATTATCATTACTATCATTATTATAATCATTATTACTACCATTATTATTATCATTATTATTACTACTATTATTATTATCATTATTATTACTACCATTATTATAATCATTATTACTACCATTATTATTATCATTATTATTACTACTATTATTATTATTATCATTACTATCATTATTATAATCATTATTATTACTACCATTATTATTATCATTATTATTACTACCATTATTATTATCATTATTATTACTAGCATTATTATTATTATTATTATTACTGCTATTTTCCCCATGCATCATATATGATCTTATTCAGGGTAAAGAATGAGATAATGGGCTGTTTAACTGGTAGAGAGGACGGATGGCCCTAGCAGGCCTGATGTTGTGAATTATGAATACCGTTTAAACCGTTCCTCCTGAGGATGCGTTTATGCATCATGCATAACTCATCCTATCAGTTACACTGTAACGTCTGTGCTGCTCAGCGATGCAGGATGACTTCATTTTCTTCAGTAGGTTTATTTATCACAATACACTGTAGACAGTACAACACAGTAAACTATACATCACAACACAATACACTGTATACAGTACAACACAGTAAACTATACATCACAACACAATACACTGTAGACAGTACAACACAGTAAACTATACATCACAACACAAGTAACGTTAAACAGGTTAAACACACTAGTAACGGTTAAACACACTAGTAATGTGCTGATCTCTCGTTGATGCAATACATTTCTCAGACTCAGTTATGACACTGTACATATCAGCCTCTATCTGAAGTCTTCGTGTCATAGTTATACGCTTATAACCAGCAGCAGGTAGTCAGTGGTAATGTGTTCATGTCTTTGGTTAACCTGAAGCTAAAGTCTTTGATGTTGCAACAGCCAGGTTTCTCACTATTTCATTCTCTGAAGTACAGTTAGTGTTTAGTGGTAATACCTGTGTGTGTGTGAACATATACCTGTGTGTGTGTGTGTGTGTGTGTGTGTGTGTGTGTGTGTGTGTGTGTGTGTGTGTGTGTGTGTGTGTGTGTGTGTGTGTGTGTGTGTGTGTGTGTGTGTGTGTGAACATATGTGTGTGTGTGTGACAGAGAGAGAGAGGTGGTTCTGTGTAGCATTGATAAAAGCACATTCCACCCCTCCTCTGATTTGGGGGGGAGGGGGATGAGGAGAGAGACAGGGAGAGAAAGGCAGTGGAGGTAAATGGAGATTGGGGCAGGTTGCAGGCTACAAGAATAACTGGAGCTGTTCTTATTTTCTCTTCCAATGGGCTAATGAGGTAGTTTATAGCCACAGGGGTTTTTCTAATAAAAACAACAACTGCAAGAATAGAGGTGGTGGAAGAGAAAAATAACATGTAATCATACATACACATTGTGCTGTGCTGGCAGGTACAGAAAGGAAGACTTGAGCTCAATCAGACAGGCTGGCTTTGTCCCAGAGGAGAGATAGAGTGGGAGGGGAGGGAGGGAGGGAGGGGAGAGAGATGAAGCAGGTGAGAGAAAGGGTGGAGGGGGGGTGAGAGTGAGAGGGGAGGGGAGGGGAGGGTGGGGGAGAGAGAAAAAACATTTACTAAGCAAATGTCGAATTTGCTTTTAAACAAATGACCGTACGGCACACACACGTTAGTATGTCTCTGAACTAGGCCAAGCCTTCTTGCGGTGTAGAGTGTGTGGGTTCATCAACAGCTGTTGGTTGGCTCTGCTGTGTTGCTGTGATGGTTTACAGAGAGAATGAAAGGGAGATGGAAATGAGATCAAAGAGAAAGAAGAGGAGGTAAGAGGAGAGACAGAGAAATCAGGAGGTGAGTGGAGATGAAAGAGAGAGAGAGAGAGATGGAGAAAATCCTCTGGATTATCATTTACAGCCGACTCGTACATTTCCTCAGTGAAAACAATGTCCTGAGCAAATGTCAAATTGGCTTTTTACCAAATTACCGTACGACAGACCACGTATTCACCCTGCACACCCTAATTGACAAACCAAACAAAGGCAAAGTCTTTTCGTGCTTTGTTGATTTAAAAAAAGCTTTCGACTCAATTTGGCATGAGGGTCTGCTATACAAATTGATGGAAAGTGGTGTTGGGGGAAAAACATGTACACGAGCAACAAGTGTGGGTTTAAAATTGGCAAAAAACACAAGTTTCTTTCCACAGGGGTGTGGGGTGAGACAGGGATGCAGTTAGAGCCCCACCCTCTTCAACATATAATACAACGAATTGGTGAGGGCACTAGAACAGTCTAGAATCTGAAATCAAATGTCTACTGTTTGCTAATGATCTGGTGTTTCTGTCCCCAACCAAGGAGGTCCTACAGCAACACCTAGATCTTCTGCACAGATTCTGTCAGACTTGGGCCCTGACAGACCTGGGCCCTGACAGAACTGGGCCCTGACAGACCTGGGCCCTGACAGTAAATCTCAGTAAGACAAAAATAATGGTGTTCCAAAAAAGGTCCGGTTGCAAGGACCACGAATACAAATTCCATCTAGACACCGCTGCCCTAGAACACACACAAACGATACATACATTGGCATAAACATCGGTGCCACAGGTGACTTCCACAAAGCTGTGAACAATCTGAGAGACAAGGTAAGAAGGGCATTCTATTCCATCAAAAGGATCATAAAATTCGACATACCAATTAGGATCTGGCTAAAAATACTTGAATCAGTTATTACCCTTTATGGTTGTGAGGTCTGGGGTCCGCCCACCAACCAAGAATTCACAAAATGGGAGAAAAACCTAATTGAAACATGCAGAATTCTGCAAAAACATCCCCGTGTACAACCTTAAACACCAAATATTGGTTGCAGAGCAGAATTAGGCCGATACCCACTAATTATCAAAATCCAGAAAAGAGTTGTTAAATTCTACAACCACCTAAAAGGAAGCGATTCCCTGAACCTTCCATAACAAAGCCATCACCTACAGAGAGATGAACCTGGAGAAGAGTCCCCTAAGCAAGCTGGTCCTGGGGCTCTGTTCACAAACACAAACAGACCCCACAGAGCCCAAGAACAGTAACTCAATTAGACCCAATTAAATCATGAGGAAACAAAAATAATAATTACTTGACACATTGGAAAGAATTAACAAAAAAACAGAGCAAACTAGAATGCTCTTTGGCCCTAAACAGAGAGGACACAGTGGCAGAATACCTGATCACTGTGAATGACCCAGAATTAAGGAAATCTTTGACTGTGTACAGACTCAGTGAGCATAGCCTTGCTATTGAGAAAGACTGCCTAAGGCAGACTTCTGCTCTCAAGAGAAGACAGGCTATGTGCACACTGCCCACAAAATGAGGTGGAAACTGAGCTGCACTTCCAAACCTCCTGCCAAATGTATGACCATATTAGAGACATATATTTCCCTCAGATTACACAGACACTGTCACGTTCTGACCTTAGTTCCTTTGTTTTATAGCGTGAGTTGGGGTGGGCAGTCTATGTTTGTTTTTCTATGTTGGTTTTTGAGTTCGGCCTAGTATGTTTCTCAATTAGAGGCAGCTGTCAATTGTTGTCCCTGATTGAGAATCATACTTAGGTAGCCTGGGTTTGACTTTTGGTTTGTGGGTGTTTGTTTCCGTGTGAGTGTTTGGGCCACACGGTACTGTTTCGTTTTGTTCACATCGTTTATTGTTTTGTTCCAGTGTTCAGTTTGTTTATTAAAAAGACATGAACACTTACCACGCTGCACCTGGGTCCTCCTCTCTATCGCCAGACGACATCCGTCACAGACCCACAAAGAATTTGAAAAACAAATCCAATTTTGATAACTCCCATATCTACTGGGTGAAATACCACAGTGTGCCATCACAGCAGCAAGATTTGTGACCTGTTGCCACAAGAAAAGGGCAACCAGTGAAGAACAAACATTTGTTTATTTATTTTCTCTTCTTTACCTATTTGCACATCATTACAAAACTGTATATAGAGATATGACATTTGAAATGTCTTTATTCTTTTGGAACTTGTTTGAGTGTAATATTTACTGTTCCGTTTTGATTGCTTATTTCACTTTTGTTTAACCATTTCACTTGCTTTGGCAATCTCAACATATGTTTCCCATGCCAATAAAGCCTCTTGAATTGAATTGATAGAGATGAAGGGAGGAGAGGGAGAGAGGAGAGAGGAGAGAGGAGAGGGAGAGGGGAGAGGGGAGAGGGAGAGGGAGAGAGGAGAGGGAGAGAGGAGAGGGGAGAGGGAGAGGGAGAGAGGAGAGGGAGAGAGGAGAGAGGAGAAGGAGAAAGGAGAGGGAGAGGAGAGGAGAGGAGAGGAAGAGAGGAGAGGGGAGAGAGGAGAGGGAGAGGAGAGAGGGAGAGAGGAGAGGGAGAGAGGAGAAGGAGAGAGGAGAGAAGAGAGAGGAGAGGGAGAGAGGGAGAGGAGAGAAGAGAGAGGAGAGAGTGGGAGACTTGACACTTGATAAAAGGAAAATCTATGATTGAAAAAGTCAAGGTGGAAAAAATGCACTTAGACCTGATTTCCCGTCACATGGAAGGCATTACTGAAGTTGAATGAAAAATGGTTGTTTTCAAGGTGTCAGTGTCGCTAAATGTAAATTGTTCCAAGGCATTTACAAAACACTGCATGGTATTGCTAGGCCTCTGTACAACGATGAATAGTTGTTGTAAATAGAGTTCCTTTCAGAAAGAAGTGACGAGGCCCTTGATGCCAGTCTTTCTGCTGCTTCCTGTTGTATGTGCTGTAATGTTGTGTGAACTGTATGTTCAGGCCAATTTGTGAATTGTGACAACATAATTCAAAAGGAAAGCCTCAATTCTTATTTCCAGCGATTCGACTTCTAATGTAAATGTTCCTTTTTGTCATGATGAGCATAAATAATACGTACGGAGTGTACAAAACATTAGGAACACCTTCCTAATTTTGAGTTGCACCCTCTTTTTGCCCTCAGAACAGCCTCCATTCTCCGGGGCATGGACTCCACAAGGTGTTGAAAGCGTTCCACATGGATGCTGGTCCAATGCTTCCCACAGTTGTGTCAAGTTGACTGGGTGTTTTGTCTTGCCCTTTCACCCTCAGAGTGGCACACAATCCATGTCTCAATTGTCTCAAGGCTTAGAAATCCTCCTTTAACCTGTCTCCTCCCCTTCATGTACACTGATTGAAGTGGATTTACCTGGTCAGTCTGTCATGGACAGAGCAGGTGTTCCTAATGTTTGGTCAATCTATTGCAAACAGGCTATTTTTTTATTTTTTATTTAACTAGGCAAGTCAGTTAAGAACAAATTCGTATTTTCAATGATGGCCTAACTGCTTTGTTCAGGGGCAGAACGACAGATTTGTACCTTGTCAGCTCGGGATTTGAACTTGCAACCTTTCGGTTACTAGTCCAACGCTCTAACCACTAGGCTACCCTGCCGCCCCAACAAATATTATAGATAGATTCCATATAGAAAAACTGCTGTGGATTCCATATAGGAAACTGCTGTAGATTAAACTGCTGTAGATTCCATATAGGAAACTGCTGTAGATTCCATATAGGAAACTGCTGTAGATTCCATATATAAGAAACTGCTGTAGATTGCAATAGAGGAGGACTATTGTACAAATGTCTTTGTCCAGTCAGTGTGGGTTGATTAGGTTGTGGTCAATGGATCGTCTCTATAAGCAAATATTATCTTGGTGAATCACATTGAAGTCTTACCGCTTTACCATAAAGACATACAGGCTGCTTCCTATCTGACTTTACCTTGTATCTTTATTGACCTTTATGCACACTCACAGGGCCCTACACACTCACAGGGCCCTACACACTCACAGGGCCCTACACACTCACAGGGCCCTACACACTCACACACACTGTCACTCCAACACACACACACTGTCATTCCAAAACACTCACACACACTGTCACTCCAACACACACACACACACTGTCACTCCAACACACACACACACACACTGTCGCTCCAACACACACACACATTGTCACTCCAACACACACACACACACTGTCACTCCAACACACACACACACTGTCACTCCAACACACTCACACACACACACACACTGTCACTCCAACACACACACACACACACACACACACACACACACACACACTCTCACTCCAACACACACACACACACACACACTGTCACTCCAACACACAGACACACACTGTCACTCCAACACACACACACACACACTGTCACTCCAACACACTCACACACACACACACACACACACACACACACACACTGTCGCTCCAACACACACACACACACATTGTCACTCCAACACACACACTGTCACTCCAACACACACACACATCGTCACTCCAACACACACACTGTCACTCCAACACACGGTCACACACACTGTCGCTCCAACACACTCACACACACTGTCACTCCAACACACTCACACACACTGTCACTCCAACACACTCACACACACTGTCACTCCAACACGCTCACCCACCCACTCACATACATTTATAGTGACTCTACACACACCCCCTCACATACAAGCTGCTGCTACTCTGTTTACCTTATATCCTGATGCCTATCTTATATCCTGATCACTCTAGTACTCCAGATGAACCTGCTCCACTGTCGCCCCGTCAATGTGGATGGGGCGGCGTGATCTCTCCCTCCGTTTGCTGTAGTACATGATCAGCTCATTGATCTTACTAACGTTGAGAGAGAGGTTGGTGCTCCGGCACCACACTGCCAGGTCACTGACCTCCTCCCTGTCGGCTGACTCATCATCGTCGGTGATCAGGCCTACCACCACTGTGTCGTCAGTGAACTTGATGATGGCGCTGGAGTCGTGCTTGGCCACGCAGTCATGGGTGAACAGGGAATACAGGAGGGGACTATGTACACACCCCTCTGGGGCCCCCGTGTTGAGGGTCAGCGTGGTGGAGATGACGTTGCCTACCCTCACCACCTGGGGTCGGCCCGTCATGAAGTCCAGGATCAAGTTGCAGAGGGAGTTGTTCAAACCGAGAGCCCTAAGCTCGGTGACGAGCTTGGAGGGGACAATGAGCTGTAGTCAATGAACAGCATTCTCAAATAGGTAATTCCTCTTATCTAGGTGGGTGAGGGCAGAGTGGAGAGCAATTGAGATTGCGTCGTCAATGGATCTGTTGGGGCGGTATACAAATTGGAGTGGGTCTAGGGTGGCTGGGATGTTAGAGTTAATGTGTGCCATAACCAGCCTCTCAAAGCACTTCATGATTACAGAAATGAGGGCGGTAGTCAATGAGTTCTTAGGAACGGGAATGATTGTGGTCATCTTTTTATGTGTGATGTAATGGAACCCAGAACTAATGGGGATCCTAATAAATACAAATACAAATCTTAAAACATGTGGGAATGACAGACTGAGACAAAGAGAGGTTGAACATCACCATGAATAAGCCTGCAACCTGGTCGGCATGCTCTCAGAACGCACCCTGGAATACCGTCAAGGCCCGAGGCATACAGGCAAGTTTTCTCGTGGGGTTTGTAACATAATTATGGTATTTTTAATCAGTCCTTGAGGTTTTCTCAGTGGTCTGCTTAGATATCAGGGAAATGCAATAAAGTGGGATTGTGGCATCATATCTGAGTCTTAAATATGTTAAGAGGGTTATATCCCATTAGTAGTCTAAAGCAGTCACACTGAGCTGTAATTGATGCTAATTTGCTGTATAACTTCACATAATATGAGACATCAGAAGTAGTAGCTCTCTCTCTATCCATCCATCCATCCCCAATAACCTTCAGTGTAGCTGTGTAATAGTATGTGGTTAATTCTCACAACTTTTAGTTCAAAATTTCAAGCAGATCAACCAAACGGCACTTGTTTCAAAACTCTATTGACAAAGTACAGCACACCAAATCATACAGTCACTTTTTCACCTTTTATTTGATTTATTTTACCTTTATTTAACTCAGCAAGTCAGTTAAGAACAAATTCTTATTTTCAATGACGGCCTAGGAACAGTGGGTTAACTGGTCTAGGAACAGTGGGTTAACTGGTCTAGGAACAGTGGGTTAACTGGCCTAGGAACAGCGGGTTAACTGGCCTAGGAACAGCGGGTTAACTGGTCTAGGAACAGTGGGTTAACTGGCCTAGGAACAATGGGTTAACTGGCCTAGGAACAGTGGGTTAACTGGTCTAGGAACAGTTGGTTAACTGGCCTAGGAACAGTGGGTTAACTTGCCTAGGAACAGTGGGTTAACTGGCCTAGGAACAGTGGGTTAATTGGCCTAGGAACAGTGGGTTAACTGGTCTAGGAACAGTGGGTTAACTGGCCTAGGAACAGTGGGTTAACTGGTCTAGGAACAGTGGGTTAACTGGTCTAGGAACAGTGGGTTAACTGGTCTAGGAACAGTGGGTTAACTGGTCTAGGAACAGTGGGTTAACTGGCCTAGGAACAGTGGGTTAACTGGCCTAGGAACAGTGGGTTAACTGGTCTAGGAACAGTTGGTTAACTGGCCTAGGAACAGTGGGTTAACTGGCCTAGGAACAGTGGGTTAACTGGCCTAGGAACAGTGGGTTAATTGGCCTAGGAACAGTGGGTTAACTGGTCTAGGAACAGTGGGTTAACTGGCCTAGGAACAGTGGGTTAACTGGTCTAGGAACAGTGGGTTAACTGGTCTAGGAACAGTGGGTTAACTGGTCTAGGAACAGTGGGTTAACTGGCCTAGGAACAGTGGGTTAACTGGCCTAGGAACAATGGGTTAACTGGCCTAGGAACAGTGGGTTAACTGGTCTAGGAACAGTTGGTTAACTGGCCTAGGAACAGTGGGTTAACTGGCCTAGGAACAGTGGGTTAACTGGCCTAGGAACAGTGGGTTAATTGGCCTAGGAACAGTGGGTTAACTGGTCTAGGAACAGTGGGTTAACTGGCCTAGGAACAGTGGGTTAACTGGTCTAGGAACAGTGGGTTAACTGGTCTAGGAACAGTGGGTTAACTGGTCTAGGAACAGTGGGTTAACTGCCTGTTCAGGGGCAGAACGACAGATTTGTACCTTGTCAGCACCTAATCAGTGTTTCATCTAGAAATACATGCTTTACATTGCAATACAGAAATAAATAGCTTTTGATACTCTTCTCTTTTGTTAAAATACATTTTACTATTACTTAATCTGACTGCTCTTAATTGATAGTCACTTAAACGTTTGGTAGACCAATAGATTTGTCTCATACATAATAGGAGAACTGAAAATGTCTGTAAAGTAGAAACATAAAGATACATATATATATATATATATATATACTTGAATGTACTATTATGACGATGACTATTAGGATTTTACTTAACAGTAAGTTTAAAAAATATATATATATTGACAGAGATGTACTGTCTGCAACAAATCAACGTTTATTGGTTGCATACGCAGATTAGCAGATGTTACAGCAGGTGTCATCATATAAATTAGCCCTTACAGGGCTTGACGTTCAGGTAAATTATTAGGTGGCTCACCGGGCCAATGCCAACTGAGAGTTACTTGCCCGATATATATATATTTTTTAAAATCCCCGTTTCTGAGTTTTCCTATTTTTTTTCAGGTTTTCACTCTGGATGTTTTAAGTCCACAACAATGCTTAAAACACATCAGGAGACCACTTTTGAGGTCTGGGAACAATCCCTTGCGAAAACATTATTGGAGTGCCCTCTAATTTAATTGCATACCTAGCAAGAGACCGTTGTGTTTGGCTAGTGGTGTTTTTGTGCTGTACTTCTGTCATGTACGGTGGAGGCATTTGCAAAATAAATGTATTGTGATTGATTGGTACAAATCATCATGATATCATTCTGCCAGGTATTTATTTAACCTTTATTTAACTAGGCAAGTCAGTTAAGATCAAATTCTTATTTACAAGGACGGCCTAGGAACAGTGGGTTAATTGCCTTGTTCAGCTCGGGGATCCAATCTAGCAACCTTGCGGTTACAAGTCCTAAACTCTAACCACTAGGCTGCCTGCTGGTTCCTGGCCCAACACTCTAACCACTAGGCTACCTGCTGGTTACTGGCCCAACACTCTAACCACTAGGCTGCCTGCTGGTTACTGGTCCAACACTCTAACCACTAGGCTACCTGCTGGTTACTGGTCCAACACTCTAACCACTAGGCTGCCTGCTGGTTACTGGCCCAACACTCTAACCACTAGGCTGCCTGCTGGTTACTGGCCTAACACTCTAACCACTAGGCTGCCTGCTGGTTACTGGCCCAACACTCTAACCACTAGGCTGCCTGCTGGTTACTGGCCCAACACTCTAACCACTAGGCTGCCTGCTGGTTACTGGCCCAACACTCTAACCACTAGGCTGCCTGCTGGTTACTGGCCTAACACTCTACCACTAGGCTGCCTGCTGGTTACTGGCCCAAAACTAACAACTAGGCTGCCTGCTGGTTACTGGCCCAACACTCTAACCACTAGGCTGCCTGCTGGTTACTGGCCCAATGCTCTAACCACTAGGCTGCCTGCTGGTTACTGGCCCAACACTCTAACCACTAGGCTGCCTGCTGGTTACTGGCCCAACACTCTAACCACTAGGCTGCCTGCTGGTTACTGGCCTAACACTCTACCACTAGGCTGCCTGCTGGTTACTGGCCCAAAACTAACAACTAGGCTGCCTGCTGGTTACTGGCCTAACACTCTAACCACTAGGCTGGTTACTGGCCCAACACTCTAACCACTAAGATGAAAAGTATTGAGATAAACGTTTGTTATTGACAAAATACTTATTTTCCACCATAATTTGCAAATATATTCATAAAAAATCCTACAATGTGATTTTCTGGATTTTTTTCCATAATTTTGTCTGTCATAGTTGAAGTGTACCTATAATGAAAATTGCAGGCCTCTCTCATCTTTTGAAGTGGGAGAACTTGCACAATTGGTGGCTGACTAAATACTTTTTTGCCCCACTGTATTGCACTTTTACCTTCTTCTCCAACACTTTGAACCTGTTTCATTACTTATTTGTGGCTAAATTAATTGTATTGATCTATTATATTAAGTTAAAATAAGTGTTCATTCAGTATTGTTGTAATTGGCATTATTACAAATAAAAAATTAATTAATCGGCCAATTAATCGGTATCAGGTTTTTTTGTCCTCCAATAATCGGTATCGGTATCGGCGTTGATAAAATCATAATCGGTCGACCTCTAATATGAAGTGGGTAAAACAGCATGTAAACATTATGAAAGTGACCAGTGTTCAATGAATCTATCTACTGTAGGGCAGTGACTAAGGTTCAGGGCAGGGTACTGGGCGGAGGCCGGCTAGTGGTGGCTGTTTAACAGTCTGATGGCCTGGAGATAGAAGCTGTTTTTCAGTCTCTCGGTCCCAGCCTTGATGCACCTGTACTGTCTCCTCCTTCTAAATGGTAGCGGGGTAAACAGTAAAGTTAAGCATGTTCACATCTTTAGGTGCTGTGACCCATATGGACTTTCTCCTAATGCTGCTATTCTCTATATTGATAAAATGCAGTCTGTGTAACTCCAAACACTGTCATGAGCGTATACATTTTAGAGGATTAAGAAACGGGAAAAATCATAACGCAGCTATAACACACACACACAAACGCTTGTGAACGTATGGACGCACACACACACACACACGCAGTCACACACACACAGTCAAACACACACACAGTCACAGTCACACACACACAGCCACAGTCACACACACACAGTCACACACACACACATTCACACTCAGACACAGTCACACACACACAGTCACACACACAGTCACACACACACACACACTCAGTCACAAACACACAGTCACACACACACTCAGTCACAAACACACAGTCACACACAGTCACACACACACAGTCACACATGGTCACAAACATTCACACACACACAGTCACACACAGTCACAGTCACACACACACAGCCACAGTCACACACACACAGTCACACACACACTCACACACAGTCACACACACAGTCACACACACACACTCAGTCACAAACACACTCAGTCACAAACACACAGTCACACACACAGTCACACACACACACAGTCACACACACACAGTTACACACAGTCACACACACACACAGTCACACACAGTCACACACACACACACAGTCACACATGGTCACACACACACAGACACAGTCACACACACACACACACACACACAGTTACTCAGTCACAAACACACAGTCACACACACAGTCACACACACACACAGTCACACACACACAGTTACACACAGTCACACACACACACAGTCACACACAGTCACACACACACACACAGTCACACATGGTCACACACACACACAGTCACACACACACACACACAGTTACACACACACACACACAGTCACACACACACACAGTCACACAAACACACACACAGTCACACACACATAGTCACACACACACAGTCACACACACACACAGTTACACACAGTCACACACACACAGTCACACACAGTCACACACACAGTCACGCACACACACAGTCATACACACACACAGTCACACACAGTCACACACACACAGTCACACACACACAGTCACACATTCACACACACACACACACAGTCACACAGTCACAGTCACACACAGTCACACACACACAGTCACACATTCACACACACAGTCACACATTCACACACACAGTCACACACACACACACACACACACAGTCACACAGTCACAGTCACAAACACACACAGTCACACAGGAACAGCTACTTGAAGCTGTAACAGCACTACCTCGGGTTTAATGACTGTTGCTTGTTGTTGATTACGGGTGAAGCATCCACAGCTCTTTGTTTGAATTTAGTATTTCTAGCACAAGGGTTTGATTATAGCCAGCTACCTTTTATAGTGGAGCTATAGTTACGTTTGTCACCAGCATATCATTTAGTCAATCTGTCTGTATGCACACACACACACTGCCCTAGGAGCCCCTGCAGCAACATTATCATCAACAGGACAGCTAGCATCAGGAAACAGACCTGACCTTCCTCTCTCCCTGTGTGTGTGTGTGTGTGTGTGTGTGTGTGTGTGTGTCTTTTTGTGTGTGTGTCTTTTTGTGTGTGTATGTGCGTCCACTTGTGTGTGTGTGTGTGTGTGCATCCATACGTCCACAAGCGTTTGTGTGTGTGTGTGTGTGTGTGCATCCATACGTCCACAAGCGTTTGTGTGTGTGTGTGTGTGTGTGCATCCATACGTCCACAAGCGTTTGTGTGTGTGTGTGTGTGTGTGTGTGCCAAAACAACAGTGGCACCTTCTCAAGTCAGTAGAGGACCAGTGTCAGATCCAGCTAAGAGGATGAATTTGACAGTCACTGGAGACAGAGACCACGTCCCAAACCAAATGGCACCCTATTCCCAATATAGTGCACTACGTTTGACCAGGGTCCACAGGGTACTATATAGGAAATAGGGTGCTGTTTGGAACACATTCAGAGAGTGAAGAAACAACATGGCATGGACAGTGGTCCCTACAGGGTAAAGCAAAACACACACACACTCACTCAAACACTCTCACATACCCTTTCACAAACACACACACACACTCTCTCACAAACACACACACACACTCTCTCACACACAGCCAGGGTCAGAGAGGTGGTAAACACTGACACCCAGCCTCTCTCCTCTGGTCAGAGGTGAAACGGACACAGATGGTAGGTAAACTCTCACCGTCCCTGTCAAAACCAATCACAGCCCTGGGTCTGAGTGCGTGCAGTACAGTCAGTACACCAGCTCCTCAGTCTGTGGTGGTGCCTTCAATGGCACCCTATTCCCTATACAGTACCCTATGGGCCCTGGTCAACCAGAGTGCACTATATAGGGAATAGGGTGCCGTTTGGGATGCATAGTTTGTTTAGGTATTCAGCAGCTCAGACTGTGTGTGTGTGCGTGCACGTGTGTGTGTATGTTTGTTTGTGTGTTTGCTTGTATGTGTGCGCATGTCTGTGTGTGTGTGTGTGTGTGTGTGTTTTCAGAGGAGAGAGCAGGATGTCATGTCACAGTATGGCGCTACTAGGGAAAGCTTCTAACTAGATCATTGAGAAACACCCCCTGAATAGAGAAGCAGTAACAGAGGAGGTGATTATTGAGAAACACCCCCCGTATAGAGAAGCAGTATCAGAGGAGGTGATTATTGAGAAACACCCCCGTATAGAGAAGCAGTAACAGAGGAGGTGATTATTGAGAAACACCCCCGTATAGAGAAGCAGTATCAGAGGAGGTGATTATTGAGAAACACCCCCGTATAGAGAAGCAGTAACAGAGGAGGTGATTATTGAGAAACACCCCCCCGTATAGAGAAGCAGTAACAGAGGAGGTGATTATTGAGAAACACCCCCGTTTAGAGAAGCAGTAACAGAGGAGGTGATTATTGAGAAACACCCCCGTATAGAGAAGCAGTAACAGAGGAGGTGATTATTGAGAAACACCCCCCGTATAGAGAAGCAGTAACAGAGGTGATTATTGAGAAACACCCCCCGTATAGAGAAGCAGTAACAGAGGAGGTGATTATTGAGAAACACCCCCCGTATAGAGAAGCAGTAACAGAGGTGATTATTGAGAAACACCCCCGTATAGAGAAGCAGTAACAGAGGAGGTGATTATTGAGAAACACCCCCCGTATAGAGAAAAAGTAACAGAGGTGATTATTGAGAAACACTCCCCGTATAGAGAAGCAGTAACAGAGGTGATTATTGAGAATCACCCCCGTATAGAGAAGCAGTAACAGAGGAGGTGATTATTGAGAAACACCCCCCGTATAGAGAAGCAGTAACAGAGGTGATTATTGAGAAACACCCCCCGTATAGAGAAGCAGTAACAGAGGAGGTGATTATTGAGAAACACCCCCCGTATAGAGAAGCAGTAACAGAGGTGATTATTGAGAAACACTCCCCGTATAGAGAAGCAGTAACAGAGGTGATTATTGAGAAACACCCCCCGTATAGAGAAAAAGTAACAGAGGTGATTATTGAGAAACCCAGCAGAATGTTCCTGTAAGATAGTAGTGAACGTAGAATGCATGAGGAGGAAGGCAGGCTTGCGACAAAGTTATTTCCTATCGTGGTATTTTATAAATAAGTGCAGAGTACAGGCAAAGCAGTGCAAAGTTCCACATTTACAGTGAACACTTATAGTTTGTACAGAAAATGAAAATAAATCGACTTGATTACGTTCTACACATGGTCTTTTATCTTGACATTTACCTGGTAATATAGTGTCAGTTTTTCATGTTTGATATAACATTAACATATGCAGTACATCAAGTCTTACAGTACATCAAGTCTTACAGTACATCAAGTCTTACTGTACATAAAGTCTTACTGTACATCAAGTCTTACACAGTGGACATTCCTGTTCTTACTAATAAAGTTAAGCTTTTAACATTTCTCCAAGCAAATAACATATCAGTAGTAGAAAAGGAATAGAAATCTACTGTAGTGACAAACAAAGGGGCCCGAACCCTGAAAAACAGCCACAGAACATTATTCCTTCTCCACCAAACTTTACAGTTGGCACTATGCATTCGGACGGGTAGCGTTGTCCTGGCATCCGCTAAACCCAGATTAATCCGCCGGACTGCTAGAGAACGTGTTTTCACTGCTCCAGAGTCCAATAGCGGCAAGCTTTACACTACTCCAGCCGACGCTTGGCATTGCGCATGGTGATCTTAGGCTTGTGTGCGGCTGCTCGGCCATGGAAACCGATTTCATGATGCTCCCGACAAACAGTTATTGTGCTGACGTTGCTTGCAGAGGCAGTTTGGAACTCTTCAGTGAGTGTTGCAACCGAGGACAGTCCTGTTCTGTGAGCTTGTGTGGCCTACCACTTCATGGCTGAGCCATTGTTGCTCCTAGAAGTTTCCACTTCACAACAACAGCACTTACAGTGGACCGGAGCAGCTCTAGCAGGGTAGAAATATGACAAACTGATTTGTTGGAAAGGTGGAATCCTACATGACTGTGCCACATTGAAAGTCACTGAGGTCTTCAGTAACGCCATTCTACTACCAGTGTTTGTCTATGGAGATTGCATGGCTGTGTGCTCATGTAACAGGGTTCGTTATGTTTCCACTTGCCTCTAAAGAAAGGTGCATTTAGTGTTCAAGCATTCTTATTGGTTGGTTCAATTCCTATGACAATAAGGCGTGTTGTTATTGGCCCCGCTTGCAGATAGGGGGAGATCGCAAATGTTATACACCTGTCAGGAAGGGGTGTGACTGAAATAGCCAAATCCACAAATTTGAAGGGGTGTCCACATACTTTTGTATATGTATATATATTGTCTGTGGGATGATGGATTGAAGGGAGTTGTAGTTTTCATTAAGCAAATATTCAGCCTAGTTCAGCGCATAAACGTGGTAATTAAATACAATGAAAATAAAAGAGAGCCGCACACTCTAGGAGCTCAGATCCAAAAATGTAATTACCAACCAAGCTGTCTTCATCAGGGTATAAATGAAGACAGCTTGACTGTCGAAACTTTGGTAATTTAATTTTTGGATATGAGCTCCTAGAGTGTGCGGCTCTCTTTTATTTTCAAGTTTTCTACTCCGCTAGCCAGCACCTTGTCTTAATAGGTGTGCGTTTCTTTTTCTTCTAAATTAAATACAATGACCATAATCCATTGCAACCTGAATCCACATACTTTTCTTTATACAGTGTAATTTCGGTTACAACTCTTGTTTTCTACAATTAAACAATTCAATAATTCCAATATTGAAACGTGAAGTAGAAAGTTAAGCAACGTTGCCCTATAACTAATATGTTGACCTTTATGTTATTGGTTAGGCTACAGTGAAATGCTTTGAGATAATATAGCCTATAGGTCTAATAGATATGAATATTGAAATGGCTCAGATGTAATGATGTAATAATGTGGCTTAATACTGGGTAGGTCTATCGATTGCACATACATGAACCAGATGTCAATATTTAGCCTAATAACCAAATTATATAAAGCTAGATTATCTTGGTTTTCATTTTTTTTTTATATATCCTTGCTTCGCTTGTTTATAACATTACAAACTTTTTAAGCTCTTTGTATTCAACGAAGACGTTTTCAGCTGTCTCAGAGAGACATATAAACATCTTCATTCTGTTTAGCAGAGATTTTCTGTGTGTAAAGTGACGCTGATCTAACAACGCTGTTAGAGTGGTCTGCGTTTAAGATTACGAGACATTTCAAGGTGCAACGTTAATAAAGACGGTTTCTGGGAAAACATCTCGTAAATTTAAAGATGCTCTTACGAAGGTTCTTACGATAAACTTAGCCTTAAGATGCTCTTACGAAGGTTCTTACGATAAACTTAGCCTTAAGATGCTTTTGGGAAACCGGGCCCAGAGCCCTATAGGGGAACAGGGATCCTACTGAGACACGGTCTCAGTGATTTAACACAGCATCTCCATGATGGAGGAAGTGAATCAACATGAGTAGTAGTGGGCAATGAGGTGCAGTGAGGTTGGTTCACATCAAGAGTGGTGAAGATGATGATGAGAGCTTGTTCTGCACACACACACACATACACACACACACACACACACACGCACAAACATACCCTAAGCTTTAGTATTAAAACAGGTTTTCCATTGAGCTTTATACTTGCTGTATACAGTTGTTATACAGTACTTCACTAGTTCACAATGTGTCTGATTAGGTTCTGTTAATACAAGCCTCTTGTTTTTCTATCTGGAGATGAGAATACAGAATACAGACAGAGGATCTAGGACAGAGGATCTTGTATTTTACAAGATGTGTAAAGGCCTTGTTTTTCTATCTGGAGATGAGAATACAGAATACAGACAGAGGATCTTGTATTTTACAAGATGTGTAAAGGCCTTGTTTTTCTATCTGGAGATGAGAATACAGAATACAGACAGAGGATCTTGTATTTTACAAGATGTGTAAAGGCCTTGTTTTTCTATCTGGAGATGAGAATACAGAATACAGACAGAGGATCTTGTATTTTACAAGATGTGTAAAGGCCTTGTTTTTCTATCTGGAGATGAGAATACAGAATACAGACAGAGGATCTTGTATTTTACAAGATGTGTAAAGGCCTTGTTTTTCTATCTGGAGATGAGAATACAGAATACAGACAGAGGATCTTGTATTTTACAAGATGTGTAAAGGCCTTGTTTTTATAGTAGCAACAGTAGCAGACATTTTGAATCAGAGAGCATAATCTTGGCGACCCAGAACAGAACCAAATCTACAGAGAGCAGAACATCATGGTGTTTGATTTTGGGAGATTTGATGAAAATATCACGGAGTGGCACATTTAAAACCATTCAGCTTGCTAACTGCTGCATACCTTTCGGCTGACTCCTGTAAAAGCCAGTCTGATCTTATTTTTACTTGTCGTGAGCGTTTCAGTCAGAGAGAGAGAGAGAGAGGGAAGGGCCTCAGGGGGTATGTTAATTTGGTATAGAGCAGATCTAACTCACTCTATTAAATTAATCAAAACAGGAACAAGTTACATCTGGCTTTGAAATTCAAAAGGAAATGATCTCAACAGAGAAAAATGTCATCCTGTGTGCTACCTATATTCCCTCCACTAGAATCCCCATACTTTAACAATGACAGCTTCTCCATCCTAGAGGGGGAGATCAACAATTTCCAGGCCCAGGGACAAGTACTAGTCTGTGGCGACCTAAATGCCAGAACTGGACAAGATCCTGACACCCTCATCAGACAGGGGGACAAACACCTACCAGGAGGTGACAGCATTCCCTCCCACATATGCCCCCCTAGACACAACGAAACCAACAAAAACGGGTCACAACTCCTGCAGCTCTGTCGAACACAGGGTATGTACATAGTCAATGGTAGGCTTCAAGGGGACTCTTACGGTAGATACACCTATAGCTCATCCCTTGGCAGTAGTACTGTAGACTACTTTATCACCGACCTCAACCCAGAGTCTCTCTGAGCGTTCACAGTCAGCCCACTGACACCCCTATCAGATCCCAGCAAAATCACACTCTACTTGAACAGAGTGATAATCAACCATGAGACATCGAAGCCCAACAAACTGCATACTATTAACAAATGCTATAGATGGAAGGAAGGTAGTGTAGACACCTACCAGAAAACTATTGGCCAACAACAAATTAGACAACTTTATTAGACAACATGTTTTCCTGCAATAGTGAAGGTTTAAACTTAGCAGTAGGAAGTGTGATCATTATACAGAAGTATGTGGACACCCCTTCAAATTTGTGGATTCCGCTATTTCAGCCACACCCATTGCTGACAGGTGTATAACATCAAGCACACGGCCATGCAATCTCCACACAAACTCACAGAATGGGACCGCTGAGTGCTGAAGCGCGTTTTCTGGAGTGGTGAATCACGCTCCAACATCCGTCGGATGAATCTGAGTTTGGCAGATGCCAGGAGAACGCCACCTGCCCGAATGTATAATGCCAAGTGTAAAGTTTGGTGGAGGAGGAATAATGTTCTGTGGCTGTTTTTCAGGGTTCGGGCCCTTTCGTTTGTCACTACAGTAGATTTCTATTCCTTTTCTACTACTGATATGTTATTTGCTTGGAGAAATGTTAAAAGCTTAACTTTGTTAGCTTTTATTAGCTTTTAACTAACTTTATTAGTAATTCACTCTATCACAATTCCAGTGGGTCAGAAGTTTCCATACACTAAGTTGACTGTGCCTTTAAACAGCTTGGAAAATTCCAGAAAATGATGTCATGGCTTTAGAAGCTTCTGATAGGCTAATTGACATCATTTGAGTCGATTGGAGGTGTACCTGTGGATGTATTTCAAGGCCTACCTTCAAATTCAGTGCCTCTTTGCTTGACATCATGGGGAAATCAAAAAAAATTAGCCAAGACCTCAGATAAAAAGTTGTTGACCTCCACATGTCTGGTTCATCCTTGGGAGCAATTTCCAAACGCCTGAAGGTACCATGTTCATCTGTACAAGCAATAGTACGCAAGTATAAACACCATGGGACCACACAGCCATCATACCGCTCAGGAAGGAGAAGCGTTCTGTCTCCGAGAGAGGAACGCACTTTGGTGCGAAAAGTGCATATCAATCCCAGAACAACAGCAAAGGACCTTGTGAAGATGCTGGAGGAAACAGGTACAAAAGTATCTATATCCACAGTAAAACAAGTCCTGTATCGACATAACCTGAAAGGCCGCTCAGCAAGGAGGAAGCCACTGCTCCAAAACCGCCATAAAAAAGCCAGACTACGGTTTGCAACTGCACATGGGGACAATATCGTACTTTTTGGAGAAATGTCCTCTGGTCTGTTGAAACAACAATAGAACTGTTTGGCCATAATGATCATCGTTATGTTTGGAGGAAAATGGGGGATGCTTGCAAGCCGAAGAACACCATCCCTACCGTGAAGCACGGGGGGGCAGCATCATGTTGTGGGGGTGCTTTTCTGCAGGAGGGACTGGTGCACTTCAAAAAATAGATGGCATCATGAGGGAGGAAATTTATGTGGATATATTGAAGCAACATCTCAAGACATCTTAAAGCTTGGTCGCAAATGGGTCTTTCAAATGGACAATAACCCTAAGCATACTTTCAAAGTTGTGGCAAAATGGCTTAAGGACAACAAAGTCAAGGTATTGGAGTGGCCATCACAAACCCCTGACCTCGATCCCATAGAACATGTGTGGGCAGAACTAAAAGTGTGTGCGAGCAAGGAGGCCTTCAAACCTTTTTATTTTTATTTTTTATTTCACCTTTAGGGGCCCTAGATTGTCCTACTGAGAGGAAATGCACCATAGGGGGGCCCCTAGATTGTCCTACTGAGAGGAACTGAACCATAGGGGGTCCCTAGATTGTCCTACTGAGAGGAAATGTATTTATTTTATTTATTTCACCTTTATTTAACCAGGTAGGCAAGTTGAGAACAAGTTCTCATTTACAATTGCGACCTGGCCAAGATAAAGCAAAGCAGTTCGACACATACAACGACACAGAGTTACACATGGAGTAAAACAAACATACAGTCAATAATACAGTATAAACAAGTCTAAATACGATGTGAGCAAATGAGGTGAGATAAGGGAGGTAAAGGCAAAAAAAGGCCATGGTGGCAAAGTAAATACAATATAGCAAGTAAAACACTGGAATGGTAGATTTGCAATGGAAGAATGTGCAAAGTGCAAAGTAGAAATAAAAATAATGGGGTGCAAAGGAGCAAAATAAATAAATAAATTAAATACAGTAGGGAAAGAGGTAGTTGTTTGGGCTAAATTATAGGTGGGCTATGTACAGGTGCAGTAATCTGTGAGCTGCTCTGACAGTTGGTGCTTAAAGCTAGTGAGGGAGATAAGTGTTTCCAGTTTCAGAGATTTTTGTAGTTCGTTCCAGTCATTGGCAGCAGAGAACTGGAAGGAGAGGCGGCCAAAGAAATAATTGGTTTTGGGGGTGACTAGAGAGATATACCTGCTGGAGCGTGTGCTACAGGTGGGAGATGCTATGGTGACCAGCGAGCTGAGATAAGGGGGGACTTTACCTAGCAGGGTCTTGTAGATGACATGGAGCCAGTGGGTTTGGCGATGAGTATGAAGCGAGGGCCAGCCAACGAGAGCGTACAGGTCGCAATGGTGGGTAGTATATGGGGCTTTGGTGACAAAACGGATTGCACTGTGATAGACTGCATCCAATTTGTTGAGTAGGGTATTGGAGGCTATTTTGTAAATGACATCGCCAAAGTCGAGGATTGGTAGGATGGTCAGTTTTACAAGGGTATGTTTGGCAGCATGAGTGAAGGATGCTTTGTTGCGAAATAGGAAGCCAATTCTAGATTTAACTTTGGATTGGAGATGTTTGATATGGGTCTGGAAGGAGAGTTTACAGTCTAACCAGACACCTAAGTATTTGTAGTTGTCCACATATTCTAAGTCAGAGCCGTCCAGAGTAGTGATGTTGGACAGGCGGGTAGGTGCAGGTAGCGATCGGTTGAAGAGCATGCATTTAGTTTTACTTTTATTTAAGAGCAATTGGAGGCCATGGAAGGAGAATTGTATGGCATTGAAGCTTGCCTGGAGTGTTGTTAACACAGTGTCCAAAGAAGGGCCAGAAGTATACAGAATGGTGTCGTCTGCGTAGAGGTGGATCAGAGACTCACCAGCAGCAAGAGCGACCTCATTGATGTATACAGAGAAGCGAGTCGGTCCAAGAATTGAACCCTGTGGCACCCCCATAGAGACTGCCAGAGGTCCGGACAACAGACCCTCCGATTTGACACACTGAACTCTATCAGAGAAGTAGTTGGTGAACCAGGCGAGGCAATCATTTGAGAAACCAAGGCTGTCAAGTCTGCCGATGAGGATGTGGTGATTGACAGAGTCGAAAGCCTTGGCCAGATCATTGAATACGGCTGCACAGTAATGTTTCTTATCGATGGCGGTTAAGATATCATTTAGGACCTTGAGCGTGGCTGAGGTGCACCCATGACCAGCTCTGAAACCAGATTGCATAGCAGAGAAGGTATGGTGAGATTCGAAATGGTCGGTAATCTGTTTGTTGACTTGGCTTTTGAAGACCTTAGAAAGGCATGGTAGGATAGATATAGGTCTGTAGCAGTTTGGGTCAAGAGTGTCCCCCCCTTTGAAGAGGGGGATGACCGCAGCTGCTTTCCAATCTTTGGGAATCTCAGACGACACGAAAGAGAGGTTGAACAGGCTAGTAATAGGGGTGGCAACAATTTCGGCAGATAATTTTAGAAAGAAAGGGTCCAGATTGTCTAGCCCGGCTGATTTGTAGGGGTCCAGATTTTGCAGCTCATTCAGAACATCAGCTGAACGGATTTGGGAGAAGGAGAAATGGGGAAGGCTTGGGCGAGTTGCTGTGGGGGGTGCAGTGCTGTTGACCGGGGTAGGAGTAGCCAGGTGGGAAGCATGGCCAGCCGTAGAAAAATGCTTATTGAAATTCTCAATTATAGTGGATTTATCAGTGGTGACAGTGTTTCCTATCTTCAGTGCAGTGGGCAGCTGGGAGGAGGTGTTCTTATTCTCCATGGACTTTACAGTGTCCCAGAACTTTTTTGAGTTAGTGTTACAGGAAGCGAATTTCAGCTTGAAAAAGCTAGCCTTGGCTTTTCTAACTGCCTGTGTATAATGGTTTCTAGCTTCCCTGAACAGCTGCATATCACGGGGGCTGTTCGATGCTAATGCAGAACGCCATAGGATGTTTTTGTGTTGGTTAAGGGCAGTCAGGTCTGGGGAGAACCAAGGCTATATCTGTTCCTGGTTCTAAATTTCTTGAATGGGGCATGTTTATTTAAGATGGTTAGGAAGGCATTTAAAAAAAATATCCAGACATCCTCTACTGACGGGATGAGATCAATATCCTTCCAGGATACCCCGGCCAGGTCGATTAGAAAGGCCTGCTCGCTGAAGTGTTTCAGGGAGCGTTTTACAGTGATGAGTGGAGGTCGTTTGACCGCTGACCCATTACGGATGCAGGCAATGAGGCAGTGATCGCTGAGATCTTGGTTGAAAACAGCAGAGGTGTATTTAGAGGGCAAGTTGGTTAGGATGATATCTATGAGGGTGCCCGTGTTTAAGGCTTTGGGGAGGTACCTGGTAGGTTCATTGATAATTTGTGTGAGGTTGAGGGCATCAAGTTTAGATTGTAGGATGGCTGGAGTGTTAAGCATGTTCCAGTTTAGGTCGCCTAGCAGCACAAGCTCTGAAGATAGATGGGGGGCAATCAGTTCACATATGGTGTCCAGAGCACAGCTGGGGGCAGAGGGTGGTCTATAGCAGGCGGCAACGGTGAGAGACTTGTTTTTAGAGAGGTGGATTTTTAAAAGTAGAAGTTCAAATTGTTTGGGTACAGACCTGGATAGTAGGACAGAACTCTGAAACCTGACTCAGTTACACCAGCTTTGTCGGGAGGAATGGGCCAAAATTCACCCAACTTATTGTGGGAAGCTTGTGGAAGGCTACTTGAAACGTTTGACCCAAGTTAAACAATTTCAAGGCAATGCTACCAAATACTTATTGAGTGTATGTAAACTACTGAACCACTGGGAATGTGATGAAAGAAATTAAAGCTGAAATAAATCATTCTCTGTACTATTACTGCTATTATTCTGACATTTCAGAGAGAGAAAGAGGGTTCTCTTCTCTCTCTCTTAATAACCCTCTCTCTCTCCTCTCTCTCTCTCTCCTCTCTCTTATTAACCCCCCCTCTCTCTCCTCTCTCTCTCTCTCTCCTCTCTCTCTCTTATTAACCCCCCCTCTCTCTCCTCTCTCTCTCTTATTAACCCTCTCTCTCTCCTCTCAATTCAATTCAAGGGCTTAATTGGCATGGGAAACATGTGTTAACATTGCCAAAG